>NC_056748.1:252002541-252302541 GCF_019279795.1 Protopterus annectens | reverse complement strand
TAGCTGTGGTGTTGCCTTAATTCACTTTGATTGAAATTGTGCTGCTAAACTTCTTGTCTTAATGGTCCTCCATTAAATTAAAACCTATTCATGTTTAAATATATGATGGAAGATACACAAGTGTACTTAACTGTACATGAGAAAATGCACAAGTGTGCTTAACTGTACATGAGAAAATGATAACATTAATTTTTAAGTCAATGTAGTACATGTCTGTGACTAAGGTAATGGAAGAGTAGTATTAGAAGTAGATGTAGGGAAGGCCATTTGCTTTCTTAAAATAACACACTTTTGCTGCTATGCCAGAAATCAGTCCCTGATGCTGAGAGTGTTATGTAAAGGCTTTCCTTGTGAGAATTTTCCTTGATTTCTTAGTGGTCTGCCAAGGTATCAGCTGTGAACCATAATGTCTAAAGCAAGCAGAGGAATACCTACGCCATTTGGAGCCCAAGGTGAGACCCTCATTACCTCCCCACCTACGTTGCCAAAAAAAGAAAATGTTTGAACAGGTGTTGAAAAAAATACCTTGACAGCAACTTTTCACAAAAACATAGACCAGGAAGTGCTAAAGCATGTCCAAACAGGAAGTTTTATTGACAGTTTAAAGCATTTTTCAGAGTTAATCCTTTAACTGTCATGTAATGTGTTACCAAACACAACACAACTTTAGTAATTTAAAGAAACCACACAGATATTAAAAATAAAGCAGAATTTAGCACTATCCACATGTTTTGTGGGTGTAGTCCAAATGTCAACAGCAGCATAACAAATTATACTATTAATAGTTTGGTAAATATGAACTGAAACATGGAAAAACAAGAACTGTGGCTTTGACACAGACAGAAAAATCATGACCCAAGGGAGAAGCAGCTAAAATATAAATCCTGACGCTTCAAAATGTATCTATAATGTATACTGTGCAAAAAAGTTTATTGTGCATTGCAACACCATTTCTTTCTTATGTTTACATCATGTTGACAGCTCCTTGTAACACAGAGTTTTAAATGTCAGTGTTAGTTCTGTGAACACTGGATCATCTGCTCAGCAGTGTGTGGTTTATTGGCTGCTAATGTCATGCCTCAGTGGCATAATAAGATACCAGACACGTACATGATTTGTGTTTACTGTTTAGCAACAGAGGTGTTCTCTACTGGACAATATAGGCTATGACTCTGAGTGCCTTATTTCAGTGATAAAATGACCCCCAGATATGACAAAGATAAATGCAAAGTGTTGCCAAATAAGCAACAGAAGAAATTAAAAAAAAAAATTGGGGGGAGGGGGTGGAAGAAAATATGGTCCCTTGGATTAAATTGCTTCTGACAGTATGAGTCATTCTGGGTTTGTCTCATGTGTACAAGGTACAGGGTTTGATTCTTACCTTTGGGATGAGAACTTTGACTATGCTTAAAATGGCCCACAAGGGTAGATTGCCTAGTACTAACCTATGAACTTATATATATATATATATATATATATATATATATATATATATATATATATATACACACACGCACACACTATATATATCCAATTCTCATGCTAGTCATTAATAAAGAAAGTGTATGAGCTAAAATTAATCATTTAAATTAAAACATGCATTTTACAAAAGCCCAGTCATAATCCTAAATATCAAATCCAATAACTATTTATAAACTGCACTACATACATCTCTCCTATTTCATGATATTCTTCAGCTGTTTAAACACCAAAGGAAAATGTTTTCCAAGCCTCTCACCAGTCTCTAGCTCAGACATACAGTATAATACTTTGGGCAGCACAGTCTGTTATTCTTCAGATCTGTAGTAACCGTGATTATTTCAAGGTACTCTAATGGAGACTTCAAGAAGCTTATTAAGAATAATGAGTACAGGGAGGCTTCATTTTTGATGGATTGATTTCCTTAGTTCACCCAAGTAATAAACAGACTTTCAGAGTATTAAGTGACATGTGCTGATTACTTAACCCTGGCCATGCCTCTCAACTGTCCAGATTTTGGCAGAATGTCCAGATTTTCATCTCATAAAATTGTGATTTTCTGGCAAATCCGTGAGGATTGAGCTCATTAAATAATGACATACATTTGTGTTTCCGACTTCACTTTCTTCAGAAAATGCATACTAGTACAAACCCTGTTATTCTAGCAACTTTCTAAGTTTAAACTTTAAAAGACCAATTTTTAAAACCTGGCCCTGTTTTTGAGTCATTGACACCATTATTATAGGCTTTGTCAAGATTTTTTCTTAGAAATTGAGAGGTATTCCCCCAACATTGCTTTCTCAACAGGCAGAGAAATAGGTTACTTTTTCAGTGACCAAGAAGAGACTAGTAATATAAATTTGGAGGATGTTGATGGATCGCCCCCACATTGAGAACGCAGGGGAGCCTGCCCCCTGCAAAGAAATACTAAAATTAATATTCAGTGAGCCTAAACATGGGTGGGGGAGGGGGGTAAGCTTTAGTGAGTCATAGTGAAAGGATTTACTGTATCCTTGTTTTAGAATCAAGAAGAATATTCTTTAAAATTATGCTTGGTGTTGCTGCATTGTTGCATATCAAGCAGTGTAACTGCATTGTTTGGTTTATTTCTCTAAGTGTCATAGCAACCCCTTCAGTAGTTTGCCAATGTATGCACTTACATTTCACTAGCAGCAAAGTGAATAATTTCCCCTAATGGTCACTTCAGTAGTTTGTCCATGAATACACAAGCACTAAAGTGACATGAAAATTAATCATTTCCCACAAAGGTCCCTTCAGTAGTTTATTCATGTATGTACAAGCACTCATATGATAACAGAATGAAACAGTTCATTTAACAATCCCTTCAGTAATTTTGCGCCATAAATTGACACCAAAAGAAATCATATTATCCACAAAGATACCTTCAGTAGTCTGTCCAGGTAAACACAAGCTCCAAAATGAAACATTTCCCCAATGACCCCCTCAGCAGTCTGTCCAAATAAATATAAGCACCAAAATAAAACATTTCCCCACTGACTCCTTCAGCAGTTTGTCCAAGTATTCACAAGCAACAAAATGAGACATTTTCCCAATGACCCCTTAAGTAGACTGTCCAAGTATGCTCAAGCACCAAAATGAAACATTCCACAACCTCTTCAGTAGTCTGTCCAAGTAGGCAGAAGCACTAAAATTAAACATTTCCCCGATGACTCTTTCACTAAGCACTAGCAGCAAAATGAACTACTAAGTAACCCTACTTAATTGAAAGACTTGTCATTTTTTTCTGCCCTACTCTCTCTCCCCACACACCAAATGGTCCCACATTGAGTGATTTTGATTGGGAAAACACTACATCCCTCAGCTGACTATGGGCGCTAGTGATACAGCCCAAGACATTGTCTTTCTTGTACTGCAGCACTACCTCCACTACCTGTGCAGCCAATAATAGGTCTTTTTGGGGCAGTGCTGAAGTAAGATGACTTAAGCAAGTGCCGGAGGCACATAGGAATGTCTTGGAAGTCCATTTAGGATATACAAGTTGTTACTTCCTTTAATGGAAAAAAAAAAAACAATTTGACTAAATCTCTCTCTCTCTCTCTCTCTCTCTATATATATATATATATTTTTTTTTTTTAATTTTACATTACTGAGTTGTGCCCTGGACAAGGCAGTGCCTCTGTAGATTGCCCCATTTGCCCCACCCTAGTTACATTACTGAAAGCAAGCAATTACAGCGGGACTTCTGAAATGGGAATGGTACAGCAGAAAGGGAAGCAAACTGTTATTTTTACAGTGATGTTCACAGATGATTTCCTAAACAAAATGTTTTAATTTTTTATACAGTTAGTTAAATGATTTAATGAGCTATGTTTCAGTATCTGCCTGCAGTCATATTAAGGCAATTCATAAACTCGACCAGTACAAAGCAAAGGGGCAACATAGGTGCAGAGCAATGCTGCTGTATCCACTCATTCATTTCACAGATTATTTTTAGTAACAGTAAAATCACAGTACATTGGTGGTTTAAACACAAGAGGTTCTGCATTGGGCAAAGATTAACAAAGTAAAAAAAAAAATATATATATATATATATATATATATATATATATATATATATATACATACATACATATATAGGAAAAAGGCCTCAAATAAGGAAACCTTTTTAAATACTGGCACAGAGCAGTTGGTTATAGTTACTTACAGCTATCAGGAATAACTTGGATTTGCATTCCAGAATATAACATATGCAAACATTGGAGAGAGATAAGTAACCATCACCATGTGATATACCAGAGACAAGTGATAGCTGAAAAGTTGAAGCCATTCCATGTGGTCACTTCCACATGGCTTTTTAGCAGGTAGTTATACATTCATGTCTGTTTATGATTTATGTAGTCCTCAGCTAATAATGTTGTTGTTGTTTGTCTTTCGGCTTTTCCCGGTAAGGGGTCGCCATAGTGGAACTCCGGTCCACTAATGATTGGCAGTAGATTTTTACGAAACGCCGAGGTGCCAGCTCGACGCTCAATCTTCAATGAAGGCATGGCCATTTACGCACGCATGTCTTTCGAATGCTACCCAACCATGGGGAGGACAAGCAGACTCCACACAGAAGGCACTCCCAAGCCCAGCCGAGAATCGAATGGGAGAACCTCTTGCTGTGAGTATGCAAGCATAACTTTAAACTGTACAGATTTTCACAAAGTGTCCAGATTTTTACCTTGGATTTTTGGCCTGTTTCTCATAAAATTTTGATTTGAGGGTTCAAGTCAGAAAATAATGACAGACATTTGGGTTTCAGACATCATACCCTTCAGAAAATTCATGCTAATGCAAAACCTGTTATTCTATCAACTTTCTAAGTTTGTGAGAGCGATATTTAAAAAGCATCCCTATTTTTGGGCCTTTGTCATCCCATTATTTATGTCTTTCTCCAGAATTTTTGTTCTAAGAGGTTGAGAGGTATGTATGCAAGGACACACATTTTCTTTTCTTCTAGAAAACACCATACAAGAACTAAAATTTGAACTATCAGAAAGCTGGAAAGAACAGAAATTTCATGGAATTTGGCACTTTAGGCCAGAACACTAGCTCAAAATAGCTTTTGTTATATATATTATTTGTGAAACTGCCAGTCTCCCTCATTCATTGCACTACACTCAGAATCTGTTTTATTTTTGCTTATATACAGAAACACCAAACAAACTATAGTATAATGAATGTAATGACTGGAAATTAGAATTAACACTCTAAAGTACAATTCCAAAGACTTCAACTCATTAAAAAGGAATTTCAGTTTTAATAACCATAAATCAGTTCTCCTGATTACATAGCATTGCAATATGAGCTCGTCATTTCAAAAAAACTCATTTAGTGTGAAACTAATCCAAGATGAGTGTATCAAATCACCATTCTGTGCCATCTACTGCCTTATAAATGCACAAATTTCCTTGCATTAGAAGAGAGCTTTTTGATGTTAACTCCTAGCAATCAATATTTCCATACATGCTAGTATACTTTTAATATTTGGATTATGCTACTTTTTAACAATGTAAGCTGAAATACATTGTCACAATGCAAAAACATGTAACAACCGTAAAAAGGCAAATAATTTCTCATTTACATATCACAGCCTCAGTCTAATTTTTTTCTTCTTTGCAAACTGCATTAGGAATGGTTACCATAGTAACCATCACAGCTAGTAAATTGTGCAAAAAATAATAATGCTGCTGTTCTGATTAATATGTTATAAGTAAGTTAATAGTTACAGTTAAATCATTCTGTTACTGTATTGGTGTGTGTTATGATAGTAAAGTGACATAAACTGCAATGCCTTCAGATAGATTCAGACGACACAAAACTATGCATATTGAATTTTATCACTGTCACCAAGCATACCTCTAGAATGACAAGATGGACATCATTCCAAGCAGCCTAACATCTTTCAGAACTGTAATAATACAGACAGAGAAAAAGCAGTTAGGAATGTTGAAGGTTTAATGTGTTTGTGTTATGCCTGAAGTGATATCCTAAGTAGAAGCAAGAGATAATAGCACTGGCTGCCTTTGGCACAGTGTGGCTGTCAATTTAAACTGAGATCTGGTATCAGATTATTACTCAGAGCAGCTAATAATGGCCTGGTTTTAGGATGGCTTGCAAAAAATGCTTCATATCTTTGTATTCTTCGATAATATTTCAATTTACCAATTGCTTCTCGGTCTTTTGGCTAAGTTCATGTGTGTAGTATTTAAACTAAGACACGAGATATGCTTACTGGTACTGGAGCAGTGCATGAAAGGATGACTCTATTATTTGTGTTAGCACAGCAATAACATTTTGTATTATTACTACCAAACAACATATATGGTCTTTTAAGTCTTCATACAGACTGATCTCCTGCATTATTACATATTTAGCATATAGGCATGGTCAAGAAATCTAGTGATTAGTTTTACATGAGGGTCCATTGAAATCACCTGACCTTCCTCTTGACCAAATTAGCGTTTGTTTTTATGCAAGAGCTAATGAATATGAGGTACTTTTCCGTTATTGGGGCAACACTTGATGTGCCTACGTTTTAGCTATGAACACGGCTATGAATGCAGCTACTACTTAGAAAGTGTTACTGTGACTATGTAAATGACCCTTTTTTTTTTTGTAAAAACTAACAGAATATTTTTGTTGTATCTGAAACACATTAATGTCATCTGAAGGAGTATAAGCAAACCAAGTCCTATAAGGATAAGCTTTTATTTTGCCAAAAACATTCAGACCTTTGCGATAGGTGCGGGTATGGCTTGTCCTGCAAATTTCACACTCATACAAAAAATGTCCCACTTTGCTCATTTGAAAAGGTAGCAATCTTAGTTACCTTGCATTTATTTTATTATGTGTACATATTGTCATAACTCTTAAGTGTACCTCATTACCAATATTGACGTTACTCACTTGGGGTCTTAAAAAGTACATGTTCCTCAAACTTGCACATTGAAAGACTCTATCGCACATCGGGGCAACACTTTCTCAGACTGTGATGCCTCATACTGACAGTATTTTGCTCTGTCCAATTATCTGCTAAACAATGTAGCTCTCAGTTTCTTACTTCTACAGCTGAGAAAGACTCGGATCTCCTTTAAAAAAGAAAAATAAATACATAAATAATAGAAATAACATTTTCAAACCACAGACGTGTTGTATATTTCATAATGATGGCTTTTAAAACAGTATAAGATTACAGGAGTTTAATTAACATGGAGTTTCTGAAGTTAAAGTGACTAAAGCTGGGACTGGGCACTGTTTTTTGACTTTAAATAGCAAGCATTTGTTAACTGTAAATTGCTACCCTGTCTTAAAAAAAAATTAGGCGAAAGAGCTTAGACTTTTTGACCTAGTAACTGGGTGCTTGAAAACTGGGGCTAGTTATAATACTCACATTTCAGGATTATAGCTGTTACCACCCAGAGAATCATTGTATCCATGACAACACTGTCCCAATGAATGGAATGGAAAGCACTCATTAAAAGTGTTGCCCTGATAACGGAAAAGTACCGAATAGTTATAATACTCACATTTCAGGATTATAGCTGTTACCACCCAGAGAATCATTGTATCCATGACAACACTGTCCCAATGAATGGAATAGAAAGCACTCATTAAAAGTGTTGCCCCGGGTTGGGAGGATGGCCTAATGGTTAAGGTTTTTGCCTTGCAAGCACAAGGTGCAGGGTTTGAGTCTCACAAGTTATAATTGGCTAGGCTTAAAATGGCTCGCAAGGGCAGTTAGCTTAGTACTAATCTATGAACCGATAATGGAAAAGTACCAGATATGATCACCAGTCACATTAAAGTCCCCTCCACGTCCTCCTTTACAAAAAGCATACCCTGTAGGTCCAAGTCATTTTTTTTACCAGGTATAAAGTTGCGGGGATGCCCAAGATGTGTTATGTGGCCAATAGATTTGGTTGATTTGCATAGGGAAAAAAGTGCTTCCTGTTAAAAAACAACAAGGCTGAATCAACCTCATTAACTGATCTTTTGGCAAAAACATTGTTAGAGAGGAATGATTGCCTGCCAGGTCCAGGAACATCCCACTCTGACTAAACCTGAGCCACCTGGGAATAAAGTGCTGAGGTGTGAGGTTGTAGTTTTCTTCTATTAAGTGTGACCCTTCCAGTAAGATAGCACATTGAGACCCTGAAAATTACAGCTATTACTGAGGAATAAACAGAATCTTCTCTTTGCTCCATTAGGGGCAGATCATTGTGTTATAAGCTCAGCATTGCCTGCCTTATCAATTTGTACATACAGCAGTTTCTGTCATTGGTTGCTCACTCTTTTCCTGTGCTAGTCCCACACAGAGTTTATCTGTTGACTATCTCTCTCTCTCTCTATATATATACATATATATATATATATATATATATATATATATATATATATATATAGATATATATATAGGTTTACTATCAAAACCTCGAGTTAAATAAAACCATTTGCAAAGATTTCGAAGTAACATTACCCGACTTACATTCCTCATGTTACCAACAGTTTAATAACTGATCACCTATGACCATTCAGAATTCAGAATTCCTGTAAACCGAATATGAGGTCAACGTTATGAATAGAGATCGTGGTACAGTGTGGCTTGGGAAATTTACCCTTTTCTTCACTGTAATGCAATCTCGGAGTTGGAACATATAATTTCCAGGGGGTGAGGAGGTTGCAGGGGGGTCTTGCCGCCCTGCAAAAACGTGAATTAAACTGATGTGCAGTACTGAACTGCATATGTTTGTACTGCTGGGAAGCAGGCAGTTAAGCGTCAGCAGGTAAACTTTCAGAAATGTCAAAGCTTTTGGTTTTGGCATTTCGAATTGATGTGTTTTCGACATGTTTACCCAATTAGTATTCAGGAATTCAGAATTTATTTCTGTGTTTGTGTACAAAATGTATTTTGAGATGGATTTTCATTGTAAACCTATATATATATATATATATATATATATATATATATATATATATATATATATATATATGTGTGTGTGTATATATGGGTCTACTTCATTTCACTGAAAGCTCATTTCGCAGAAACGCAGTTGCCTGCGCACAATTCACTGAAAGCTCACTTCACTGAAAACTCATTTCGCTGAAAATTATATATGGCCTATCCCCACTGTAGTGCGATCCTGGAGTTAGTATATAAAGTAAGGGGGTGGGTGGGGGGCTTAGCCCCCCCCCCCCATATAGTTTGGTTATATATTGTCTTCTGGAAAGAGTTATTCATTGAGCTTGTAAGTATCTATGTCTATGGTTTAAAACATTTAAAACAGGTGGGGTAACCAGTAGCTAGGCCTTTTTCCTTTCCAGTAAGAATGTTGTTGCTGAGTATTTTCAATTTAATTAATAGCAATGGGGGAATACAAAATGATAAAGAAAGTCAAAAAGTCCACATACAAATAATAAGTCAAACCAAAAGTAGACACAATCGAACTTGAGGGCCCAAACAGATTGAATAGAGTTAGTCTTGGTTCCAAGGAGTCATAGCTGGTCTTAAGAAGCAAAATGGCACAAGAAAGAGTAACAGAATGAGGATACATGGGCAGTGTCATGACAACCAGGAAGACCCAACAGGATTATGAAAGGTTATAGGTCCCAAAACAAAATTAAAGAGTCTGGGGATTCAAAGCAATAGTAAAGGAATCAAGGCTATCCCATTATAATTAAGGCATTCAGGTGTTCACATTAGTTATAACATAGACAATTTTGTGCTAGCAAGTCTAAATGAATTATGGGCCCAATATGGATTTAAAAAGTTTTGAATTCACAACATTTTTCACAAAATCATAAAACTTTCATCGTGTCAGTTATGTACATAATAAGATTTGTCTTGTATGACAACAATATGAACTTGTTATGTGGTACAACGTTTCTTTTTTATTTCAAAGGTACAAAAGTCATGGTAGTCACTGGGATACTTATTCCATTATAGCCATTGCTACCCTTCTTATTACACAAGCTTTTTTAACAAAACTATCAAGCTAAGATAATTTACTCAGAAAGAGGGTCTCCCTTGCATTTAGTGCCTCAAGGTTAACTGTTGCCAAAAATCCAGCTATGACCATATATTGTGCCATATATGTCTGTGCATGAGCAAATCAGATTTTATATTTTTACTATGTTTCGTCAGTATAGGATATATGGTAATATGATGTAGACTAAGTTGTGTGTAAAAGTATTTTTAACACCATCTGAGCTTGAGGTGCTGAGGGCAGAGAGAGAGAGGGTATTTTACATTGTAGAACTGCAAAGGATATGATAAGAAATGTTTATGCTAGGGGAGCTGGGGGGCACACCTCTCAACTGTACAGATTTTCACAAAATGTTCAGATTTTTGCTTCATATTTTTGGTCTGTTTCTCATAAAATTGTGGTTTTCTGGCAAATCATTAGCAAATCATTGAGGAATAGAGTCAGAAAATAATAAATATTTGAGTTGCAGACCATATTTTCAGAAAATGTATGTCAGTGCAAAACCTGTTATTCTGTCAACTTTTTAAGTTTATAAGAGCAATATTTAAAAATTGTCCCTCTTTTTTGGCCTTTGTCCCTCTATTATTTTTGGCTTTGTCCAGATTTCTTACTCTAAGAGGTTGAGAGATATGCTGGGGGTTATACTTAACTTTATAGTGTTATATGGAGATGTTTTGGTTTTACAAAAGTGATTTAGAAACTGTATTAAAAACAACTTGTTATGATTATTCTAAGCTATACACTATGTGGCAGTCATCCAGATTCTTGTCAATCAGCCCGTGACATATGGTATCATTACTTGTATTGTGCAAGTAGTCCCACAGTGTTATAATGCTACATTGTGTAAAAAAACAGTAATAAGGATGCATTTTCAATCCATATGTAGATCACCATGACCTGTGCTTGTATTGTACATGTGAAATTTTCACATATAATATCCAAATCATCATCCTGCAGAAAATATAACAAGTGAGATATTCTTAGGCAACAGAGATAGTAATATTTAAACAGTGAATAACTGCACTGTTCACTAACATGCAGATGCTAAAATTGTGTAGCATAACATTAACAAATTACACTTTTGGTGACACCATACAGACTACCAGCTGAACTACTGAAAGTCATTGACTTGTACAATTAAACAAAATGATGCTATAAAATACACTGTTTTATCTATAGATTTTCTCATATCATATCATATCATCCAAATGTAAGGCACATATGTGAAATGCATAACTGGTGTGAGCAACAAAGATTAAATAATGGCATTCGCTCT
The DNA here is from genome assembly GCF_019279795.1 of Protopterus annectens. Taxonomy (NCBI): domain Eukaryota; kingdom Metazoa; phylum Chordata; order Ceratodontiformes; family Protopteridae; genus Protopterus; species Protopterus annectens. Next base: position 252,291,276 of record NC_056748.1, on the reverse strand, counting down.
GAAATTTAAATAAAATGTAATCTCTAGGAAGTCGTTCATTAAGTGAAAGAGGTAGCTGTGTGGTCTTCTTCTTTACATTGCCATGTTTTCATCCTGAAAGAGATATACAGAGTTCTCTGCTTTTAGGTATGCTAGAGATGGTGCCATTTATACCTCATTAGAAGGAGTTTACTCAAGGTTCTTCATAGTTCCAGAAGAAAAAAAAATATGCCAGAACCTACAGACCCACACTGGGTCAATTTTTTTTGAAAAGCATTTGAAGGTTCACAAATGTTATATAGTAAGCCTACAGTCATCTTTTCCCTAGATGGTGTCTCTGGACCTGATGGATGCCAATGGCATACTTCCATCTTCTTCTTCACAGGAGATCCCTCAGGTTTAAGGTTGGAATACATCATATCCCAGTTCAACTGAGTGCTTGTTATAAAAGTAATGACTTGAAGGGCCGTTTTCTCTTACAGTACCTTTACTCTTAGCCTTCCCTTTACTCCATTATTTCCTCGTGTTTTTAATCTAAGTTGTCAGTTCTGTTGCTGTGTTGGTTTCTTCTTCTTCTAAAGTGCAGGACATACTCTTACTGGGCCTATATTTCCTCACCAGGACAATAGGGTGGGCTTGGCATCTAAAAGGGAAACATCTTCAGTGCAGGATTAAAAACTGATTGCCTAATTGTAGGATTTGTGACAACATCCTTCACCCCTTTCTTTTCTGTGTTCCCTTGCCAAGAAAGGCATGGTGGATAAGTCTTTTGTCAAGGACAGGATTTACTTACATGAAAAACATAAGACTGGTGTACTAAACAGCTATTTTTATAGTCAGTACCAGGGGCTCATAGAATGTGGCTTTAAGGGACTGACGTGATGGCACATCCTTGGTACCTGGTGCTAACAAGGATGTGGCCAACATGGCACAGGTATTTGTGCAGGAGCAGCTTGATGTCAGAAGGATAGCTCAAAAGTTTACCTCAAAGTGTTAGTAAAAATCCAAAACTAATTATCATAAAGGCACCAAATTTGGAACACCTATAAAAACTGGTATTATTAACTTAGAACTTCCCAAAAATGTCCAATTTTAGGAGGCATGGAACAAAATTTTGATCCAGTATTTCAAGTTACTTACAAACTGGAGACATTTGAGAGGTATGGCTATAATACTACTATCCAGCTTGACTAGATTATGCTGCCCTCATGACAGGCAAAATTTCCATCTTCCCAATGGAATGGGTCACCCATCCATAAGCTGGTCACCCGCATTTCCTCAGATGAGCCTTCTAGCACCCAAACTTGGTAACTGAAGCTGGGTCACCATGGCTGCATCCAGGCCTCAATCACCTTTCAGCAAAGCTCCTATTACATAAGAAGGTAAATTTCCATAAGATTTTTTTTTTTTTATGGGTCAGAGGTTTACTGAGGTAATGTTTTGCATTATCGGTGGTCTCCAGTGTGAAGTTTTATAATACTAATTTTTTACACAAAGTGATTTAATTAGTCCCAGGAAATCTTAAGGTCTGGACTGCAGAAGTTAAGTACATCTGAAACAAATCAGGACTAAATCAGGAAATATTATCAGGCCATGCAAATGATTATTTCATTCCAAAAGCTGAACTGAAAAGTCTCCAAATTGCCTATATATATATATATATATATATATATATATATATATATATATATATATATATATAAGAGTGACATGTGAGAGAAAGAGTGTGCATGTGTGTGGGCAAGCACACATTCTGTACAGAACAGCATCTTTCCAATAATTAGTTTCTCTGCCTTGCATCAACTAAGAGCTGACATAGATTCCAGATTCTAATGAATATGAACTTGAATTAATCAGATAAAGAATGAATGAATGAATGAATGAATGAATGAATGAATAAATACATCTTTTTATTCTTTGACTGGAGTAATGTAGGCATAGTGCAAAATGGTGGTACTATTTGTAGATGCAATTCATTAGCCACATTTCCAACCTCAGCTACAGGTAATAAAAAACATGACAAAATAAATCCCTAGGTACATAAAAGGAAAACTATCTTAAAACTGGATGACAGGAACCACCAGAGACCCAGGTCTAAATGAAGACTATTGATCTCTTATCTAAATCTAGCTGTAAATATTTTCATCGCTAATGTAGACTTTGAAAAAACAAAATAAAGCAATATATAACCTTTTCATTAGTTAAAATTGTATTTATTTTGCAAAGAATTTTCATAGTAACTAGCTGTCAGTGGTATTTTATGAGTGAGTTAGGAGAAAAGAATCAGGAAAAACTTCTCCCAGAAATTGGGCCAGTAAGCAACTGACCATTCAGAGGCTTGGGGGGAGAGAGAAAACCCCAAGCAAACAGGAATCAGGTCAGTCAAAATCAAGCTGTAATGGGGAGACACTGATGAGGTTGTAGAGGAATGTTTCAGCCATGATTCTGGGGAAACTTGGGGTCTATGTGGGAGATAACATCTGATCTCCCTTCAATGATGTTACCCCTTAAACAGATCCTGAGCCCCCCTGTGCCATCACTGAACCAAAGTTTTGAAGCCTCATTGTTGTAATTTCCTACGAGCCTAGTTTTAAATGACCAATTCCATGAGTTAATGTACTTGCCTTCAGTGACTGAAGAGTTTATTTCTCATTGGTTCAAGCTCTGGCAAATGGTTTTCCCATATGGCCGTTCCTTAATTTCTGATAAAAATACCAGCGATGATTGTTTGCTTCCCACAGGAGCAAGACCTGACAGGAAGCTTGTTTGATTCTAACACCGATTAACATATCATTGACAGATAGTTACTGTAAGCTGTTGTTTATATATATGATTTTAAGAACAAAAGGGAATATATTCTTGTAAACATGTTTTCTGTGTATGATGACATCAGCAACATAGTTGAAAGCATTTAAAACAACATGTAAATAACATGGCATTAGTAGCTTCCACAGTCAAGTCTCTGGTGTGTTTTTATCAGGACATCTACCTACATACATTAGAAGGAATTCATTTATTTAATACTTTTTTTACTCCCTGGCCAGCCATAATATAAGTCAAGTTTGCCTATGTTACATTTCTGGTATTTACAGAGAAACTTCTTGTGTGTATTTTATTTGCACATGATCAAAACTGATCACATATTTAGTTTCAAACTGGTGTCATAAATGACAAAAATATTGGGCAAATACCTCATCGGAAAACAGCAATCAAAGCTTAAAGACTTAATTTGCAGCATTAGCTTTTTTTCTACTGGATATCACAGCTGTGCAGACCCATAATGAATTCCATAAGTGACTAGATAGGCTTGCCATAAATTTGTATTATAATGTAAAACAATGAAGAAGCAATGTATCTAGCAACAAAACTCTCTGAATGCTCTGAAGCTAAAACCTCAAACTATTTCATGCTCACTGTTTCCAGTGATTAAAACACTAAGAAAACAAATATTCTTGCATAACCTCAGGAAATATTAGTATGTCCTTTGTTCTGTTCCTGCTCCCATAGGGGGTTGTATGTTTTACTTAGGCAGAATAACAATTCAGAGATACTGACTAAGCTTACTTTAATGTGATTTTCTCAATTACTGTATCCGGTTAGCAGCACAGCTGTTCGTTATTAGCAGAAAACATTGTTTTATATTTTTTTCTTTTTTATTTTTAAATGCTGTTTTGAAGATGTAACTAACGAGCTAATGTCTACATTCATAAAAGTCACTAGAAATGTTGGAGACTTTATTTTTTTTTTTTTGTTTTTAGCATTTGCTTATTTTGAGACTATTGTAACTATAATGTGTCTGGTATGTGTACATGACTCTGTATATAGGTAGGTGTGTGTGTGTGCGCGCGTGTGTGTGTGTGTGTGTGTGTGTGTGTGTGTGTGTGTGTATGTGTGTGTTTGCCATGCCAGTCAATAGGAGGACAATTACTTGAGTTTAATAGGCTATCCATAGAGGAAAATTTACTGAAGCTGAACAAGTCTAGAATACAAAATATATACTACTGTGTATTAGATTTTATAATTTCTTAATTTTTATGAAGACTGCTTTTATGATGATTTTGTTTTTGAAGCAGTAACGGCATTCTGTACATTCTACTTTAATAGCGATGCTAGCAAATTATATGGATTATACAGTATTCTTGTTTTAGAATTTGCATACCATTAAGCATTCATTTCAAGCATTACAAAAAAAGAAGCACTTTGGATCAAACTCCAAAAGGCCTTCAAAGTACTGAGGAAGCCTTCCACCATAACAGCAACACAGTGCCTGACAATGAACAAGTATAAATATCTAACAAGATCAGGAGGCTATGACATTAAAATTTCTGCAAGGTGATCTGAATGATACAAAACCCACAGTGTGGGAAGAGGATGGCATGACAGTTAAAGATAGGATTGCAGAGTGCCTTACACACATCCATGAAACCTAACACAGACCAAGGTATATAGCAAACTGCCACTTTGACATAAATATATGTCATCAAAGAGATACCTAGATATGCTGCAAGCATGTAAGTAATTCAGGAAAGCAATCTTCACCCGTGGGCTGCAGCAGCTTATAAACAAACATCAGTAAATATATTTATATGAAGGAAAAATACTGTGATGGTTCACGCAGTGGCAGCTGAAATGAACAGTGCAGCATAGAAATGGGGTGACAAGAAATGAACAGTACAGCATATAAATGGGGTGACAAGAAGGAAGAAATGGGGTGAATCAGCAAGCAGATGAATATGCCAAAAGTATCTCAGGAGAATTCTGGAAAAGGAATGATATTAAATTCATATCAAACATCCTATAACACTTCTGCTTCAGACCTGCATTTTGCAGGATATTGAGTCTTAAAATAAACATGGCTTCCTTGTACCTTATTCTGCTTTTAACCGTTCCAAATATTTTAAGGTTCCTGAGCTATAACAGTGCCATTAAGAAGCTATGATTTGAGTTGTAATGCTTTTAACATTGCACAGCAATGGATCTATTGTAGTTTTCAGATGTTCTGGATTTTATCATTGTTTTATTATTTTATATAGTAATGTGATTATTTACTGCTTGCTGGTTTTTACTTAGACTCTTGAATGGTCTGTTTCTTTTTGTATTACTTTGAATAATATAGCAATAACCCACGCCTGGGTGTGGGTAATGCTGGATTTACCCACGGTTGGCATGGTTTGGTCCCGAGGGCGAAGCCCGAGGGACCAAACAAAGACAACCGTGGGTAATCCAGCATTACCCACACCCAGGCGTGTTATTATATATAATGACATTATTTAAGAAAAGAAATAATTACTTTTCTTAAATAATGGCATTGTATAATGCCTCTTTGCTGCCCTTCCGCAGCTGTCTGGTGTTCATGGCAGTTCTGATGTACTGCGCATGCCTACGCAGTACATCAGAGCTGTGGGCAAAAACAACGGAGAACGCAAGATCTCCGTTGCTTTTTACTGTCTCGCTATGTTAAATGGGTTTAACATAGCGAGACAGCTTTAAAAAAAGCAATGGAGATCTCCGTTGCTTTTTTTAAATCTGTGTCGCTATGTTAAACTCATTTAACATAGCGAGACAGTGTTTTATACTAACGGAAAAAGTCCGGGCGACCGGACCTTTTTCCGTTAGTATATTGAGGGATTTACAACGGGCACGCTGGTTGGGCTGGCCAATCAGCATGCACGTTTTAGAGTAGGCATTGTATAATACTGAATCATCCCATTAACTGTGCATATGAATAACTGATTAACTACTGTACAAAAAACCAAAGACAAGTGACTTTTGGAATACTTCAGTGTGATTTTATCTGTGACTTTTGGAACACTTCAGAAATAAAAATACAGCCTTGTGGACTTTAGCAGAGTTCTGGTTCCTTTCTTCAAGGTCGTGGATTATTCTTTGATTAACTACTGTAGTTAATTGTAAGTGCTTTATGCTTGGTGGGAACAGCAGTATTTTAATGCTTTTAACATGCTCTTTTTTGTTACTCAGATTCAGGCATAACACTGAGATGCCAGGGAGAGGTGTTTATTAAAGGTCTGGATTTGACCTTTATTGTGGTTATTTATGTATATATAGTATCAAAGATATGATTTACTGCCAGTACTAGTTTTGGTACCAGCCCCCTTCTTAGCATTAAGTTTCATCTTTGGTTTACTGCAATGACCCATTTGTTTTCCCAAGGTCCAGAATCCCATGCTCTATTTATTCCTCCAGATATGAAGACAAAGTATACTAGTAGGAGAAATCATCTGTATGGTGATCAGTGTTTTTATTTTTTTTAACCTAGTGTTTCATCAGACATGCTGTGTAAAGCCTATGATGTTGGGTTCTATAAGAGTTTCCCAGGGGTAACACACACACACACACACGCACACGCACACGCACGCGCACGCGCACACACACACACACACGCACACGCACACGCACACACACACACACACACACACACACACACACACACACACACACACACACACACACACACACACACACACACACACTTATGTGACTAACATAAGCCAATAAATAGCCTGACCTCTTCAGACAAAGAACTGCATTGGTTTTCTGGTCTCCACAGCAGAGCTCAAATGGAGAATGTATTTCTGACCAGAGGTCAACTCTGGCAGAAGCAAGCAGGTTCAGTCTTCTTCTGACATTGACCCATTTAATTCCTCCAGCTCTGAGAAATGTTAATCAGTTACAGGTCATCTATTTCATAGCCTGAGCTCTTTTTCTCTATGCCACATAGTTAATTCAGAGGAAATGTAATTTTAAGAAGTTTTCTAACTTCATTAGTCTGGCAATTAAGTGCAGACAATTAAGGATATAAACTGCTAACAAGTTTCATTCTGCAGATCCAGGTTTGGATACCTTAATCTGTCTTTTGCATGTCTCTGGGTAAGACTGTTTAATGATATACCATTTATCTCAAACCTTATGTATTTTTTTTGTGCTGAATTAAAAACAAGTAAGTGAGGTTTTAAGTTAATCATATTAGCTTCTATTTTCAGTCATTCATTTTTTTATTAGAAATAACATTTCTAAATGCAATATTGTCATTATACGTTACTGCATAATTATGAATGTTCAGCAAACCAAAATATCCCATTTTTAACTTGCTAGGGGGTATAAACCGAACTTTTATGTACTTTACCTGTCTAAATATTGGAAAGTATTATACTTTGTTTCTAACTTATCCTTTTACTGTCTAACAGAGTCGCCGAGCTTTACTTTTTGCTGTTTTTGTTTATAAACTTTAACCAATATTTTATTTACAGTGGATGAACTTTTCAGTGTCCTTGCTTAAAAATAATTCCTGACTAGATCTATGCTTCATTCTATTTTTTTTCTTTGAGGAACTTCTCCATGAGTCGAAGAAGCTATAACAGCATTTTAAGTAGTAGTGATTTTATTCTTAAATTATTTTATGTACATTTCCCTTTTTGTATGATTTGAGTAAGTCTCCATTGTTGAATCTTGTTGTATTATATTTTGTCGGACGCTCATTGTTTATGGATTATACTCATTCCGTTAATTTGCTTATTTATTTGTTTGTTTTTTCTTTCTTTGTTAATTTTTGTTTCATCATGCAGATGCCTGTTTGTCTGTCTCTTCATCCTCTGTTATGGAATCCTTTAGTAATTTGCCGACACAGTTTGGTGAATCAGTGTGTGAAACTCAGGCATCTATTAAGACTTTCAGCAATTATTTTCAGGCTATGGGCTCTCAGGATCTGTTTATTTCTTCGAACAACAATGTTGTTTCTATCAAGAGCTCATTTCTTAATGGAAAAACGTGTTAGAAATACCGTAATGCCAAAACAAGCCATTATACATCCATCTAGACATACTGATCATATGACTGGTTTGAATATTCTTTACCCTATTTAGCACACAGGGTAATCCTTTTATGAATGCAACAACTTTTTCTGAAACATATGCACATGACAATAATGAAGATATTGCAAATGACATTAAACAAATCCAGAAACAGTTAGTCAAGTGTAAAATCCCTGATATTTACATTTGCATCAGTGTATACAGGTGAAGGAATTTCCACTAGGTCTTCAACTTTATAAATTTCCACTGGTATTAATAACACCAATGAAGATTATAATGAATTAGTGGAACTGTTTAATGAAACTGGCGTATGCCTCATTTTGATCCTTTAGAAGTTCAGTTACTCTGAAATCAAAAACTTGACACATGAAAAAGTTGCTTTGTACAATAACATCAAAAAGCATTTTCCCTTCAGTTGTTTGAATTAGAAACTATTAATATTAAACTGGACAGATGTGGCTGGGATTATAGCTAAGAAGTCAGAGAAGCTGAAGTGATACCATGATTTATATGTTGATGGGAAAGCTCATCCGTTACCTGCTAGGAGATGTCACATGAACGGCAAGTCCAATCAATGCAAAGGAGAAATTTTCTCTGATGAATTTGTGCATTTTTTTAATTACATCCTGATCAGAATCTGTATTATTTACATCTATAAGAAGTTCCAGCTTCTGGTAATTCCTCCCAAATGACTTAGAGATTGGATACATGATTGCTATAGGCCAGCAGTCCTATGAGTGGCAGGAGGTAATCTTTCGGGAGGGATAGAGAATACTATACTTGAGTGGACAAAGTGGAATACTGGCGGAAAGAGAGAGGTTCAGGATATATGGGGTGGAACAAACCAAGATGGACTGGACAGAAATTGCTCTGACTAAGAGGAATGAATGTTTTTTTCATTTAGTACTGTTTAAATCACAGTATTTGTTGCTGTTTCCTCTGCTCTTCACTTCCTAAGTTTTATATTTCAATGTCGTTTTTGATAAACCCATGAACTTTTACAAGATTGCACCATGAACCTGGAAGCAACTTTGGACCAACAAGGAATCCATTTCACAAGTGCCATGGCAGAACTATACAACACGCTGAATAAATTAACCACACTCGTGTCTGAACTGCATGGTGATACTGCAGAGTTAAAGGGGAAGTAGCTGTGTAAAAAGTTATTACTTGAACAATATGGTGCAATGACACATTCATTACAGGATTATGTTTATCACCTCAAGCTTCAGCTTCAGTCCCAGCAACAGTCTGTCATCTCACACAGCAGTAATCTACAAGCACTTTGGAGGAAAGCAGAGGACCTTGAAAATAGAAGTAGGCAAAACAACCTGCAAATCATAGGTCTCCCTGAAAGCATTGGAAAAGACATGTACTCTCTTTGCTGACTGTTGACTGTTTGGTGAAAGCACAGAATTTATCCCTGCCCTACCCTCTTGTCATTGAGTGAGCCTATATTGCCCTCCAACAACCAACTGCCCAAATTCATCACCTAGGATTCCTAGCACTGTAGATAATGATAGGGTGGTGATAGGGTGGTAACAAATGCAAGGGAAGGATGGCCTTTTCTTTTGTTGAGGCATCGGGTGCAACTCTTCCAGGACTTCTCTCATCACTGAGTCAGGAAACAATCCACAAAAGTTTTATTTACTCAAGATAATTTGAATGCTACTAATCATCTCCCCCTGCAGAACATAGAAGACATGATTAATGAGGCAGAGGCTTCTACTGATGTGCCAGTAGAGAACATTTCTGCATACCTTATGGCTGGGTCTGCCAAAATGCTACCTTCCATTCAAGGTAAAAACAAAGGTATTGAAAATTTTCTGAATAAACCCAAACAGAAAAAAAAAATCTTCAAAAGGGAGAAATGACAATTCTGTGCAAGTGGGTATGGGAACCTGACGGTATTTTTTTCAGCAATGTTTTTCATGTTTTAGCTGTTATGTGCACCCTCATGGCCAGGGCCTAGGGGGTTGATTGGTGAATTTTTCTTGCTAGTGAGAACTGAGCACAGATGAGATGGCTTCACCCTACTTTGGCTCAATATATCATACTGTATTGTATAACATTACTTATTTCCCTGTGTGTATTTGACTAATGATTTATTGTTTGACTACTAATATTCAAGAACTTAATTCTAGAATTAAAAAGAACATTGTTAATAGATGGCTGCAAAGTAAAGCACTAATCTTTGTATTTCCCCAGGAGTTTAAGGTAGTAAAACAGCATGTTAGACTGTTGAAAAGGTTTTCTAAGTTTACTTTTATAACTTACATAGTAAAGCAAAGGCAGAGTGGCTATCCTGATCAAAAGGTTTTGGATTGGGGCCCTGAAAGAGCAGAGGAAGATTGCCCATGTTCTATATCTTTTACCTGGAGTGTTTTTATTAATTCTTGTTATATTACTATGCTCTGCATACATGATGTAACCTGTTTTGTGTATTATGCTGGATGTACTGTATTTGTATAACTTGATGTTGGAGCTTTTCTCCCCGGGCCTCCGCTGAAAATGGACCTGGCCCAGTCGGAATTTCCCGGTTAACAAATGTAAAATAAATAAATAAATAAATAAATAAATATATATATATATATATATATATATATATATATAGATATAGATATATATATGTATATATATATATATATATATATATATGTGTATATATCTATATCTATATATATATATATATATATATATATATATATATATATATATATATAGTCTCAGTATAGAATGTCCAGCCATGGATTTTAACATCACTTTGATTCAGTTAGGGATAGAACAAGACCATTTACTGAGAGGCATGTGCGTGCACGGATGGCGATTAAGCATTATATGGAGCACCTTGCCCTAGAAGATGCCTGGTGTTTGTTCCTTCCAGATGAGGAGGGTTTTTCCTTCAAAGTACTACATTTTACATGACTAGCAGATTAGATATTTGACCTCAGAAGAGTTTTCTTTGAATATAGACCAAGTGGGAATGCTGCCAACCCCAAATTCAGACCACTCAGCAATCCCATGCATATTCATTGATCACTGTCAGTATGATGTATAGACCCTCTTATCCTGCATAATTCTCATTTAGTAAATTACATCAACAGAGGGGGGTTCAGACATACTCGGACAGTAATCCCTTAGGGTCCTTCCCCTTAAGTATCTGGTGGGAGACTCTTAAATTAGAATTAAAATCCTTATGCACAGCAACAAAACTGCAGTTTTTGTTGAATAAAGATGCCCAGATAAGAAAGACAGAGCAGTATCTGCAGCTTGATTTTCATCAATGTAAACAGACACAGTTTAGAAGCTATAACTGCCTACTAAAATATAAGGGACTTCATACTGTATCATGAAGCAGGATAAAGTTCAACTCTCTATGCATAGGCCACAGACATGAGCTTGGGTGACTGACAATAACTCTTCCAGATCTCTTGCTAAACTAACTCTCCAGAGGTGATTACAATGTTTAATTTTCAATATAATGAATACTACCACTGGGAAAGTGGCAACCAACTCTAAAGATGTAGTTGAACAATTTACAGCAGTCTATAAAATCTTGCACAGAAAAGAGAGGGAGAATTCTGCTACTATCACTACAACATTGCAGGTTTCATTCCAAAGGCTAAGCTTCCCCATATTTCATCCTCTCAAGCTAGACAGCTGGCCAGTCCAATGAACTCTGAAGAAATCCACACAACGTTGTGCTAGTTACCCTTGGGTAAGGTGGCAGGTCCAGATGGCATGATGGGAGAGCTTTATAAGGCATTATGTCACCTGATAATACCCATTTGAAGACCCCTTTTTCTATCATTCCAAGACAAAGGTCATCTAAATCCATCCTCATCCAGATGTAGTAGGTACGCTTTCCTTAAGCCTGACAAAGACACTTCTAAAGCAGAAAACTATACACCAGTGTGTCTAATCAACAGTTATTTCAAAATCTATGCATAGGCGCTGGCTAATAGACTAGCCCCTCTTATACCAAAACTGGTCACAGGAACTTAGGCTGGATTTTTGACAGGTAGATCAAATTGTGATCATATTAAAATGTGAAGTTCATATATGCAAAGTCTTAAATTAGTGCCAGAACCTTCAGTGACCATGCTGCTGGAATTTGAGAAGGCATTTGGCTCTTTTCAGTGGAGCTGTTTGTGTGATCTGCTCAAAAGCTTGGACTTCCTAGTTATGTATATTTACTCTCAAGCCTCAGTAGTAGTCTTAGATAATAATTATTTTTTTCTTCCAACATCTACTTAGAAGTATGCACTAAAGGTGCTCCCTTTCCTTTTTTTCTCTTTCTCCTGATTATAGAGGCACTTAGAAGAGTTCTGAACTCTCCTAGGATGACAGATGGGTTGGGCATTCTAGGAGTAAAAACAAATATCCTTTTGTTTGCAAATGACTGTATAGTCCCATCTTGGAATCCACAGAGTGATATTTCCACCGTGTTAGGCACTCTCCAACAGTTCTCACAGTTGTCTGGCCTTAGGCTGAATTCTAATAACTCTGAAGTATTCACAGTTAATGTGTTGCAAAAAAATTAAGTTGGTGTAACTCTCCCCATTAGTATTTAGGTATCTTCTTCCATCCTGACCCGGCTCAAATGGCCAAATACAATCTAGAATCCTCGTTGAAAAATATATTCCTATGAGTCCATTTATGGTACAAACTCTGGCTCCCATTGATGGAGAGTATAGGTTTTATGAAAATGTTTGCTGTCTCACAGATGTATTATCTATATCCACACATTCCTGGGCTTCACAGAAATTTCCTGCACAAAAGGAGTATATTTTAATGCCCCAATACCTTTGCAATGATGGCAGGTGAAGGATGCAATCATGGATAGCAAAACTGCCACAGACATTACTTTTAACCCCTTCATTTATTTAATCATAATAAAGCCCCTACCCCCACCTTGGGCATGTTTTGAGAACAAGATTCTTAGAGCAGATTCCACCTGGGCAATCATTTGGAATGAAAAGAACCTACACAAAGAAATATAGTAATGGATTTACCTTTTGGAGACTTGGAAAATTCTGGATTTTCTGGCCAGGCATATCCCAGCTGCATCCTTTTGGAGATTGATGATATTAATCTGGGGTTGCCCTCTTTTACAAATAGAAAGCTGGCCTATTCAAGCAGGGACTGGGTGGGCAGTATATACTAGTTAGATGAGCTTACTCAAGAATGGGGGGGGGGGGTTGAGAAAGTCTTTACTTATGTTAGTATCACAAAGAGAAATTGGCTTTCTTTCCGAAGATTATTGGAAGTATTTATGTATTAGATATGCAGTAATTTAAGCACCCCTGTGATCTAAACTGGAGTTCCCCCCACTCCTGATACTATCACTTGGTGATTGTAAACCCTGTGCAGATGCCCCCCCCCAAAAAAAAAAATGCTTGGCTTGGCATCTTTTATTTATAAGCAAGATGTCATTTAGGCTAATTAAACTCTTCAAGGCAACATTACAACTTTAGATCCCCAATTTGATGGTAAACTTTTTGTGTCATTTAGTAGTGGTGTGCTGGTCTACTCTAAGCACTGACCCTATGTTTTTTGAAAAATAACTTTTCTTTTGGATGGGATATTATTGGCTGGGTAAGGAGGAATATCTAGCCAGAACCCCCTCTGATACTAGTTGCCCCTTATGACAGGAGACATATCTGAACATAATGCACAAGTACTTTTCTTCCTCTGTCCTCAAATTGTATAACTGCAGCCACATCTACTTAGTCCAGGACCAAACTCTTTACAAAGTCTTGTTATATGGATAGCTATGCTCTGTATGAAATGTTGTGCCCTCTTTTTTAGTTATGTCTGCTGTTTTTCTTTTCTTAATATATAAGCAACCCTTTTTGTATTTGTAAACCAGTGTATGGAACTTGCGTACACCTGTTATGATGTTGTTTTTTTTTCTGTTTTTCTGTTATAAATTTGAATGCCATGTCTGTTAATAAAGTTTTCTAAAAAAAATAGATGCATGGCTATGCATGGCTCAGCTATTTTGTAAAGGAAGGTGAAGAGATAATGTTTTCAGGGTGCAATATTTAAGAAAACTTTTTTTCTCCTAACAGTTTGCAAACTTAATTTGTAGATATGCCTGACACAAAAGTGGAGACAAATCCTGCATAGTTAGATTTAGTTAGAGTGGGGTAACAAGAAAAACATACATTGACCCTAAGATGTGATGTTATAGTCAAAATTTGCTCTTTAATTAAGGAGTAGCCCACATATCACACATTGAGTGCACGATTTAAATCAACCTCAAAATACTTTTTAGTAGGCTTCAAACCCAGTTTGGGATAGTTTTGTAACATAATTTGTTTCCTGCCATTCTGCATTGCCATTCAGGCATTAAGAAAGCCCGTTAGTTAATCTTGTCCACAAGTACGTCTTCCAGTGATGTCATATTGGTTCCTTTCCCTCATTTACATCTCTTTCTGTGTGGTATTGCAGGTACAGGGAATTTTTATGTAACAGAATGATTGTCACTATTACAGTAGTAAAGAGCCTGGGGTTATAACATGAGATGCAGAAAAGCAGGAAAGTGGAACTAATTGTATGAGGTTTACAAAATAAAAGACAATTATCAACAATACTGAGGGAATAAGACAATACGTTACTGGGGCAATAAGTTAGAGAGATGGAAATTGTGTTATGCTGTCCTAGGTGGTAATCTGACAATCAGAATAATATAATTCATTTGTTTTGTGCAAGAAAACGTAGAAGATTGTTATTAAGTGGTACTCATGACTTTTACCTACTTTGTCACTCAGCTGTTTCCTTTAATTTTATATCTTGGACCGAGTGACATTTTCAGCTACGAATTTAAGCATATGCATAATAGCCATATACGTTACCACATATGGATGCTGATACTGGAAAAAAAAGTTTTATTAGACTCGGTGTGAAATGTGAACAATTTTTCATGTTATTTTTCTGTTTGGATTTAAGTATTTCTTGTTCACTTGCTGGACTTCATCATATCAATGTGGTCTTTGCTAAGGGCTATGACTGAGCCCAATGTATTCAGTTGTTCACAGGTACTTGACCTGTTTCACTTTGTCATATTGTAATACTGTTTGCTATTTTTTTGTGAATTTGCTGCTGGTACCACAATTTGTATTCCATTAAAGCTGTATTTTGTCTGTTGATTCCTACAGAGATACTTTTTGGACATCCTTCAATGACGGTTTGACCATTCATTTCAAACTGTGAAAATGCAGAACCCTGCAGAATGCCAGCTTTTGTTTTCTGCAAATACTTCCCAGATATGCCAGTTTTCTGTTTGAGTTAATTTTATCAACATTTGTTGACATTTCTTGCTCTTTTGATGCTGCATACATCCAGTTATTACCATGGTACTGTGGGGTAAATTGCAAATGGTTTTGTGTGAATCTGGTACTTTTGTTGATTTTATTTCTGCCACAGAGCAACAGAACACTGAATTTGGGCTTTGCAACCCAGGCTTTATTGTTACTCTGCTAGCTAGTTATCCACTCTTATAGAAGACTTCAAATGTCTGACTTCATCAGTATGATGCTGACTAGTTGTACTTAGCTTTAAATCACTTGTCAAAATTGTACCTTATGTTGTTGCCATACTTATTTGTATTTTATTGTCATTTTATAGTTACTTGTTTATCTTGCAATATATTCTACGTGTATGTAGTCTGAGTTACGATACTTTTAACAACTTTGCATACTTATTAAAATTTTTATGACAACTGTATAATATTTAATATTTCTGCTTTTTCTGCTCAATTGTATCACCTTCTCTGCTTCACTTTAATTTATGTTTAAATGCTTATCATATAAGCACTGCAATAAACTTGAAGTTAAGGTTGAAGTTACACACCCATTTACTGAATAGCCATTTACAAAAATAAACTTGTTTTAGTCTTCAACGTTTTAGGGACATGGTTTTATATAATTTGTATGTGTGGCATGTTCAAACTGGCAAATTAAACTTGTTAGGAAAATGTGGCTACTTCTTTATGAAGTACATTGATTTATTTTGATTCAGCAGTATGAATGAAAACAATACAAAATGCAGAAATATAAACCGATAACTTGGAGGAAAATTAACGTTTACTATCAGGAAGGTGATGCTACCCAAACAGATGTCAAATAAGACAGAATGCCAAGGAAAACGTTAATGAACTTTTGTTATTCCTACTAGTTTAATGCATGATTCTACATTTTCATATGTGCAACTCCGGATATTTACATAACTGTCCCTGTATTTTCAGAAAAGGTGTGACACATCAAGGACATGATGTGCAGAGAAAATATATGATCTGATGATAACTGGAATGCAAAAATAATTATCACACTTTGCAAAGCTGTGATCTATTCCCAAAGACAAAATGACTTCTGGAGGAAAAACAGCTTTTTAAATAAAGATACAGTAGGTATGCTCTTTAACAGACCATTGATAGCCTAAACAAAGTGAAACAGCTAATGAATATCATTAGTTTGAGCACAAGTCAAAATCTTCCTCCTTTTATATTCTGTCATTAATACCATTATGGGTAGCAAAAGTATGCATCTGCATCACCATACATACTTCTGAGTAATTAAGCCTTTTAAGTGAATCTTCTCTGAAAGTAAAGTGTCTGTTATGAAAAAAATATATCACCATCCTAGCTTCTAGAAGTCCTTGATGGTCCAAAGACAGTGGCTGCTGCATTGAATATTGAAGAACTTTGATTCAAATCTTACTTAAAAGAATGCAAAGACTTGTTTTCTGTTCTATCACAGTTTAAGTCTTTCTGGTAAGATATTTAGTTATATGTATTTATGTAAATTTGAAATTTCTAAGAAAAGGTTACAGTGACTTATTCCCAGCTAAAAGCAGAAGTTATTCTACATGAAGACTCATGAGGCTAGTAACTGAGGAGAATTCTTATGTCCACATTTACTAATGTCAGTAGTGAATCCTGAAGATTCTCGATTCAATTTCCAGTCAGAGCAAATTTCTTCCATTGATATTTTGTCATCTGTAAATGATAGATTAATGTAACATCTTACTTATGAAGTTAAGAAACAATGCCTCAAATAATAAGAAAAATCATCATGGTTAAGGTCTTTGCCTTCAATGCACAGGCTACAAGGTTCGAGCTTGACCTTTGTACAATGCCTGAATGAAGTGTGCATGTTCTCCCTGTGTCACCTCCTCCCAACTACTAAAAACATGCTGAGTGTTTCCACTTCAAACTCACACAAAAATGGAGGTGTGGGCAGCAGAAAAGACTCTTGATGGTGCCCTATATGGGAAAAGATGTAAACACCAACCACTTTGGGCATTAACTATAATGCATATTATCCCCTAGAATGGAGAACATGGATCACAGTCTGCATGCTGTGTCAGGGTTAGCCACTCAGTGTTGTAACAGTTGGCATAAGGTGATTCATTCCTATTGTCTAATGTCACCAAAAATGGGGGTGGAAATTTGCCAGTGAAAAGTAGGTTGAGGTCTAGGCCTACTCTGACATACACCAGGGACCCATGCTAATGGTGGGTGGAGTGTATATGCCCCTATTGGCCAGTGGGTACCTGCCGTAAAGCCCAGCAACCCTAGAACCAAATGCTACTAGTTGGTCAGTGTCCAGTTGCCAGCTTGGGTTACCTGGTATAGCTCTGTTGAGTGAAAGCTGCACATAAAACCAATAAACCTGCCAAAAATGAAATGAGAATAGCTACATTTAGTGTAAGTTCACTGACAGGATGCAGCATAGAAGTCGCTGACATAATGGTAAGGAGGAGGCTGGACATCCTATGTATCTAGGAGACAAGATGGAAGGGTAGTGCAACAAAGACACTTGGCTTGGGATCCAGAGTCTGCTACTTAGGAGGATGAAAGACTAGAAATGGTGTGGGAATTTTGGTGAGGAAAAGGCTTCAGAAGACTATGAGGGATGTCATGATAATTAGTGAAGACTATAGCTATTAGTCTCCATTGTAAGTATAGAGCAGTATTCATAATCTCAGCCTATGCCCCACAGCAGGGTTGTGATAGTGAGGAAAAGAGTTCATTCAGACATCATCTGCAGGGCCTACTAGATAAAGCAGAACAACATGAATTGGTGCAGATAATGGTTGGCCTAAATGCACATATCAGGACAGACAGAACAGAATATGGGGACTGCCTTGGTCCACACGGGTGGGCCAACAGAAATAAAGAAGGTGATGCCATTCTACACTTCCTATTGGCTAATGGCTTGATAATGGACAACTCATGGTTTAGTAAGAGAGACAGTCACAAGATCACATACAGGAATGGCCAACCTGTAACTCAGGTAGATTTCCTCCTAGTAAAGAAAGGGCACTGGGGTAAAATTATTGATCAGAAAGTCATCCCAGTGAGACAGTTGGTTCACAGCATAAACCATGGCTACCACAAAGAGCTGCAAGCAGTGGTCAGAGAAGACTCTAAGGTCAACAGAGACTAGCATGAAACTTGGAAGTTGACTGCAGAGAGAGCACAAGAGTTCAAGGAATTGCTTAGTGCTATAGCACCTCAGGAAGAACAGTAAATATAGGAAGTTGTAGAAGAATGGCAGGACCTCAAAACACCATATGTAATGACTACAGAACATATGTGTGACTGAGATAGCTATGGAAGCAAGGTACAGAAGGAAACCTGATGGTGGAATGCAGAAGTCCAGGAAATCATCAAAAGAAAGAAGGAATGCAGGAAAAAGTGGGAGATAAAAAAGACAGACCAGGCTAAGAAGGAAAACTGATTGGCTAACAAAGAAGTTAAGAAAGTGTTGTAAAGCATCAGAGGCACACTGTCAGCTTCCGGAAAGTGACACAGTAGATGGTGCAAAGAAAGTCTGTTAGGTAACAAGGCAAATGCAGCAAGATACAGAAGATAGCCTGACACCTTTCATAAGGGATGCCAGCAACAACCTGCTCACCAGTCCACAAGAAATCAAAGACAGATGGAGGAAATGCTTCCAGCTGCTTTTAAATAAAGAAAATCCCACAGAAGCTGTACCAGTCCAGGCAAAGCTTATGATGAAAGATGAAGAGGAGCCCAACTTTAAGAAGTAAGAGCAGCACCAAGGAAAATGAAGTGAATGAAAGTCGCGGGCTCAGATGAGGTCACAGCAGATATGATCAATATGGTGGGTGAGACGGGATAAATGGTTCCTGAGGGTAGTCATAGCATGGAGAGAAAAACTTATTCTGGATGACTGGAGAATAAGCATACTAGTGTCAGTGTATAAGAACAAAAGGGACACCCACAACTGTGGGCAGTACAGAGGTTTCTAACTCCTGCCACACTGCATGAAAGCTCTGGAGAGCGTGATTGATAAATGAATATTCAGAGGAGTAAAAAGTAAGACAGAGGTTCAGCAGTTTGGATCAGGATGCAATACAACCTACCTGATGTTTGCAGTGAGGCAGATAGTTGAGAAGAAGCTAGAGATGAGGAAAGAGTCAACTGGGCATTCCTAGACTTGGAGGAAGCATACGACAAGATGCCAAGAGATCAGATTTGAGCAGTCATCTGGTGGTTTGAAGTTTCAGAAACATTGGTAGGATTAGTGCAGGCTATGTACAATAACTCAATGCCTCAAATATGAACAGTGTTTAGACTATCAGAGGGGTTTCCATTGGATGTGGGTATGCATCAGGGTTCAGCTCTGAGTACATTGCTGTTTATACTGGTGATGGACTACATTAGTAAATAAGTCAGAGGGGACAAGTCAACAAAGTGGCTGTATGTGGACGATGAGGCATTACAGGCTGACTCTGAACAAGAACTTCAGCAAAAGATAGGGGACTAGAATGTGAAACTGAAGGGACATGGGTTGCAACTGAGTACAGACAAGACAGCTGTAATGGTAGCAAGGGGGGGGGGGTCAAAAGAAGCTGAAACCTGATATAGAAGGGAAAACAGTGGTACAGATTAACTGTTTCAAGTATCTGAGAGGGGTGGCTAAGGAGAAGGGAAGTATGAATGAATAGATCAGAGGTAGAATCAAAGGGGCTGCAGCCAACTAGCACAGAGTATTAGGGGTGGGGTATGACAGAGGAAGTCAAAAGAAGCTGAAAGTAAGGTGTATAAAACAGTGGTGTGACCAGTGCTACTGTATGGTACAGAAAAGTAAGGTGTATAAAACAGTGGTGTGACCAGTGCTACCGTGTGGTACAGAAACATGGACAGTGAAGGCTGAGCCGTTGTGGAAGCTAGTGGTGATGGAGATGAAGGTGCATGAGCTGGGTAGTAGGAGACACACTGTGGGACTGATGAAGAAATGAGGACATCACAACAGAAGCAGGATAGTTCCAGTTGCAGAGAAGGTCAAAGAGAAGAGATTGTGGTGACTTAAGCACACAAGCAGAATAACAGAAGACCATCTGGTGATGAAAATTTGGAACAAATAAGAAGGAGGCTAGAGGAAGTGAAGGTGTCCAGCAAAGAGATGGTTGGATTTTGTGAGATAAGACCTGCGACAGTCTGGCATGACTGTCAGAGAAGGCAGGAAAGTGGCATTGAATAGAGAGATATGGCGACAGATGACACAACACCCAGATTTCATGTAGAAAATGGGGGGAAGGAGGCTGACAATGATGAACATCATCCAGCAGTTGTGTTAGATGTGTGCGACTATCAGCAACCAGTGAGAGCATGCAGTCAGAGGGCGAGAGTGAGAGACAGACTGGTATGATTTGAAAAAATGCTATTTGAATAGTATTGTATCCTTTGTCAGATCACAGTATCACCCTTGTATAAAGCACTGTCCTAAAATACTCGATCGTTGGTTTGTTTGTATGACAGATTTTGGTAACTGCAGTGATAAAGCTTAAATGGAGTGAATGAATTTACAAATTGATATTGTGTTGTACTAAAGGTATTGAAATATTAATGTATGACTACGTTTAGTAGGACTGCCATTACACATTGACAGTAGTTTGCCATATTCCCTTTATATATATATATATATATATATATATATATATATATATATATATATATATATGGGTCTATGTTCATTAATCGAAGGTACGGTTCATCGAACCGTACTTCATCGAACTTACTTTCGTGAAAGTGCATTTTGTCGAAAATTCACTTTCGCGGAAAAATAAAAAAACATAAAACAAAAACAAAAATACATTAAACTCTAATATGCAGGGGGGCAAGCCCCCCCTGCACCCCCCATGTGGGGGGCTCCACCTCCCACACCCCCCTACTTTAATATTTCCACTCTGAGATCGTACTACAGTGGGGAAAAGGGAATATTCCCTTATCCCCACTGTAGTACGATCTCAACAAGTTTCTTTAGTTGTACATCAACGGTATACGTTGATGTACAACTAAAGGTATATGCTAATGGCATGTCTTTTTCTTTTGTTGTTTTCTTTAGCGAATGTGCATTTTCGACAAAATGCATGTTCGCTAAAGTGATTTCAACAAAGTATGGTTCGATGAACCGTACTGTTGACAAAACAACAAGGACCCATATATATATATATATTTATATATATATATATATATATATATATATATATATATATATATATGTATGTATGTATGTGTATGTGTGTGTGTGTGCATGTGTGTGTGTGTGTATATATGTATGTATGTTCATGATTTTGTGTGTGTGTGTGTGTGCGTGTGCGTGTGTGTTTTTTACCAATATCACACTCTTGTCACATATGGCATCTTATGAAATACTGCTGCTTCCCCCTTTAAAATAATATTATTTTTTAAACTGGATTAAATTAAAGTCAGTTAAAGTGATGGGGGTCCTTTAACCATGTAAAACAGACAAAGCAGACAACAGGACACTTTTACCTAATACAGTGCAACCATCCTCCATTCCTCAGTGTGACATGTATCATAACACATTTGCATATTCATGATGCAACATGTACTTGTGACTAAGATGTTGTTTGGATATTGTTTCCGATCATAGAATATCCTGTGCCTGTTAGCTTTCTTTTGTCAGCACCAGAACACAAGTCAACACTGATAGGACCCCACCCTTCTTTTTAGGAAAGAAAGTGGGCATTAGCTGCTCAGTCCTTCGAGGGCTGGATTTCTCAGTTGGAGCCAAGAATGCGGCTCTGTGAATCACTAATAACACTTGTACAGGTAGTCTGTCCCCTATCCAGCCAGCTTCACATTGTATTTAGTGCCAATGAAGCTTGTCTGTTTTATCTCACACGTTCCCAACTTTTTCTTCAGTAATATCCTTGGAAATGATGCATTCTATCATAAGTGAAAGGCCCAAAACTGTAGACCCCAGAAGTAAAAAAAAAAACCCAAAAACATAGTTTACGGTAAAAAAAAGGTGAAATTCAATCTTACTGTTACACCATAAAGCTTTTCTACTCCAACATGGGGAAGCTGCACCACTCCCATATCCCTACATGTAATGCTGAGATTACTGTACCTTGAATAAGGGGGAGAAACATTTGTGATATGGCAGTCTTGAACTTAATATAAATTCCTCTCATCAGACCTATAATCCCACTCTTCTAAGAGTCACAGTTATGATTCCCAAAATTACAACAGGTACCCTAAAGTGGATTCCTACTACATTATCAAAAGCTCAGAAGACCAGAATTCACAAGATTGAGACCACAAAATTACAAGTTTATAATAGCGAAAGATTACATTGCCAAAAGTTAAAAGAATGAAACCCAACTGCGCATGTCAGACACCAGCTGGAAAGTTTGAATAGATATCACAGACAGCTACTACAGTTAAATTCATAATTTGAGATTCAAATATACATTTCTAAATGTTTTTGCAAGAGGACGCCCACACCCCCTGCAAATTATATATACATACATATATATATATATATATATATATATATATATATACTAACTCTGAGATTGCAGTACAGTGGGGAAAAGGGTAAATTTCCAAATCCTCACTCTACTGAGATCTCCATTAACAAGCACTGAAAAAGGTATAGTTCTTAATAAAAGTAGGTGTTTACATTTAGTACCTGGACTTTGTCTGTGTCCACGATCTGTATTCAGATGTTCTGGCTGGTTTCTGACATGTGCAGTTGTGTTTTGTTGTTTTAACTTTCACTGTTGTGAACTTGTGATGTTGTGGTCTCGATCTTGTGCATTTCAGTCTTCTGGATATTTGATAATGTAATAGGGATTCCCCCAAAGTATATATTTTCATCTATAAAACAATCTGCTGTTTTAAGCCAACGCTATGGTTTTGTGCCAGTGCGTAACACAATGGATTGTTGTTATGCAAGGTTGTGCCTTGCTGGAACTTATATTTGTGGCCTTTTGCCTGGTGGTTGTTGACCAGAAAATTACAGAACACTGTAGGGCTGGTCTTACTATATGTTGTCAGAGCTAATTTACATCTGGTAACATATGAAAAGTCTTATGAATTTGTTTATTACACTGATGCTCTCATTATCATGAAGGTGTCCTTTATAACACTGTGTTTTAAAATGTTTCATTCAGTTCTGTTGGTTAATTACCTGCACCTTCTTATTTTAAAATTTCCATCAGAATACTTCATTCTAAATTTGTAAGCAGCACAGTATGGATGCATAGAAGAAAGGATTTAGAGAACATTATGCTATCTTAAATGTGGATGTTAGGGGAATGCTAGGGCATATAACACACATAATTTAAGACATAGTAACAGTGACACTAACAATAACTAAAATAAAATAAAGCACTTTATAGGACAGAAGGTGGGAGGGTGGCCTAATGGTTAAGGTGTTTGCCTTACAAACACAAGGTGCAGGGTTTGAGTCTCACAAGGGATAATTGGCTAAGCTTAAAATGGCTCACAAGGGCAGTTAGCTTAGTAAGCATCTATGAACCTATGAATGAGGTCATGAATATCACAGAACACCCTTATTTAAAGTCTTTGTAATTTTGATAGTGTGGTGTGGTGACACCAATGTGAAAATGCCAGCCTTATAGAGAAAAAAAAAACAAGACACTAATTTCCATGTTGAGTTAAGCAAAAAAGCGCAGTGGTTAGAATGAAACAGTGTTACAGAAATTAAATTGTCCCACCCTCGACATATGTTTTTGTCTGAAAGAATTGAGGGCTCTGAATGGAGAGACAAAATCATCAAGAAAAGGCGAGTAGTTTTGCTGGAACTGAATTCATCCTTAAGTCTTGGTAAGTAACTTTATGTGGTGGACCCAGTTTTTACAAAATATCAGCAAGACAGCACTGATATACAGATGATGTATTTTATATACCATATATCATAGAGAAAGGTAGGTTAAAAAATAAAACATTTGGGTGCATAAGACTGTGGTTAAAAAAGTTCCCAATCCAGGTGAATGTGCTTGTGCCAAGACTGAGAAAAACAGTGTAGAATCCCCAGTACATGGAAACATTCTTACAACAGGATTAGGCCAGGCTCAGGGAGAAGATGGCACCCCCATCGTAGAAGGAAGTAGTAGTACACAGTAAACACAAAATGGACAGGCCTAAAAAGAGCTGTACAGATGACTATGTGGAATATTGAGAATAAGAAAAAAATATAGTGTTACTGTTATGCAAGAAGCCCCGAATTTTCACAAAGATGTTTAGAAAGATTAACAGAGAAATCAAAGGAAATAAGAATACTTGGTCAAGAAAAAGTGTCAAAGGCTTCAATGGGAAATTTGTATTCATTAATACAACAGAGTTATGAAAAATATTACATAGATGAAGGAACTTGGAGCTGCCTGGAAAAAGAAGCATCAGAGGATATGTGACAATATAAAGAGCAAAGTCCAGAAATGTGAAAGATATAAAAACAGAAACAAGGACATGGGAAAGAAAAAGCGAGCTGCTATGATGTGATATTTATGCAGACGAGACAGCCAAGCTAAATAATGCAAAGAAAGCAGCCCCAAAGATACTTGAAGAGAAATACAGGCAAAGACACTTGCATATGGAACATTTCACAATATAAAAAAAGAAGAAAACAAAGGGAGAATGCAGAAAATAGAATTAGTAAGGCAGAAGATAAACACATAGAAATTCATGTTAAGGATTACCTCCAAAGTGGTTTTAGTGTAAAGAATCCATTACAGATATTGTCACCGCATAATGGAATTACAAGTCCTCAGATTAAGGACCAACAGGTGGAACAGGAGGCATCTGAAGAAGGCTTAAAACATAATGACAGTCTGGAATCTACTATAGGAGACATGTATGAAAGACCAGATGAAGTTGCACAGCAAGGGGAGGAGCAGGAAACAGTGTCAACTCCAGCACAAGTAATGTTGTGGAGAGATCGGCCAAAGGGTTCCCATAAGAAGGATCAGCATACGAAGCAGGGTGCACCTGAAGAAGATATGTCACAGAAAGATTTTCTGCAACTTTCTCTAGATTACTCACAGGAAACAGAGAGCAAAGAAGATGCTCTGAATCCAGAAGGAAATGTTTTAAGGGAAGGCCATCTTGATTTAATAGAGATGGATAAACAGGGTCTATATCAGAAGAGCGAAAGCTGAAAACAGCGAATGCTCTTATATCAAACTAACAAAAACAAAACCACAAAATGTCGAATATACAGAACAATGATTTTTTTTTCCCAGGTAAAGAAATTGCTGCTCCAAAAAAAAAAAAAAAACCAACAACAAAAAAAAAATGTACAAACAAAATACAGTGGGGGCTTTGCACCCCATACACCTCCAAGTTAACACCACATTGGAGGAAATTGCAAAGTCCTGAGAATGGCCCAAAAATTTTTTCCCTGGGAAAATAAAATCACTGTTCCGGCCGTTCGACATTATGTGGTGGTGTTTTTTTTAAGTTCGATATAAGAGGATTCGCGGTTTTCAGCTTTCACTCTTCTGATATAGACCTGGATAAACATATTAAGACAGATTAAAGAAATAGATTACAGAAAGTAAATAAGACTCAAAATGTTAGAGGACTGATCATCCAGATTAACACAGTAATCAGGACTGTTAAGAGAAATCTCAATATAACAAAAATAAACAGAATATTTACTCTACAGACAAACTAATAAAGGATAAGGTATTACTACAAAAATGCAAAACCAGAAAAACACAAAACAACAAAATGAAAGGAGGAGAGCAAGTAAAATGCCACCATGGAAGCAGTGGAAAGAAAACTATAAAGAAATTAAGGCAAGAAGTATTGCTGTTAGAAGAATATAGAAAAGGAACTAAATACTTAGAAATATAGATGTGATAAAAGCAATGCACAGTATCAAAACAAATCAAGTTTTATCATATACTAATGCTAATAATAAAGTGAAAATATCAACTCGGGCAGAAAAACTTAGAAGGTATAAAGATAACTGTAAAGGAAAAGTTCAAAATAAGCAACTGATGGATGACCCAAAAAGATTTTATAGAGTTGGGAAACAAAGTAAAAGGAATACAAACTCCACCAAGAAATAGGCACATTTTGAAGTAGTAGTTATGAAGACCCTGTTGGTCATACCAAAGATGCTGAGTGGATAGAAGAATTAAAAAAACTGTAAGGAGCTCTAAAGTAGAGGATTTGAAATGGGATGAAGGATCGGCCAGAGAAATGGAGACAAAATTAAGAATAGCTTCTATATGGAAAACTCCAAGCCCAGAAACAGTACCTAACTTTTGGCTAAAAAGCATTAACATCTTTACATAAAGATTTAACCATGAGAAAGAACTACTTATGTGCACATCTTGAATAGACATCAGACTAGTTAATACCAGAAAAAATTGTACTCTTCCTTAAAAGTGAACCTGTAAGCCATCCTAAAAACTACAGACCAATAGTTTGCCCACAACAATACACAAGCTTTACACTGGAGTTGATGCAGACAGAATTTATAGTCATTTAGAAAAAAAAATCAGTTATGGCACTAGAGCAAAAGGGTAACAAAAAAGGCATATGGAACAAAGGATCATCTGTTGTAAAATAAGGCCATAAAAAGAGTATTGTAAAAAAGGAGAAAAATCTAAGTATGGCATGGCTGGATTGCAAAAAGCATTTGACAGCATTCCACATTCATGGATAAAGAAATGCTTAGAAATGTATCAGATACATGCTTTATTAGTCAATTAAATCACTGTGGCCATGAAACAGTGGCAATCCACTTTGCAGTTGAGCCATAAAAAGGGCAAATTATTATCCCAGGGATAAAAATTCAAAGGAGGATATTTCAGGGTGATTGTCACTGTTGCTGTTTTCTATTCCCTTAACTCATTAAATATTCTCATTTAATAAACATAGTAGACAATGACTTGCAAGCTATAACCCAGTTGGCTCTCCCTGTTCTAACTTATACTTTTGGGGTGATTGACTGGCATCAAAATGGATTAGATTAGTTGGGAAAAAAAACAAGAAAAATGCTTTACACTTACCAAATGATATATAAAAATCAGTGTGTACAAAGATATATATTCCTCACTCTGGGGGCCCATACATCCTTCAGAGTGATTATATATTCCTCACTCTGAAGGACATATGGGCCTCCTCAAAATTGATTACATGTGTAGATTTGTAACTGCGGGACTGTATATATATCTATCTGCCTCACCAGATCCAAACATAGTGAAAGTTTTACAACAAATGGAAAAGAAGTATAGGAAAATATCCTTGATTAGTTTAACATAAGTGTTTTGGTGTGAAGTGGGAATGGAAATCAAATCAGAAGTAGATAAAAATCAGACAGTAACTGAATCTGCCAAAAAACACAATAAAGAATATAAGGAAAAGAATCAGATGAGAAGGAAAGAAAATTTAAAAGTCCATAAATATAGTGGCTAGTTACACAGATCTGAAACAACCTCATGTTGACCAACATTTGAAGCAGAAAT
Organism: Protopterus annectens; assembly: GCF_019279795.1. Classification (NCBI taxonomy): domain Eukaryota; kingdom Metazoa; phylum Chordata; order Ceratodontiformes; family Protopteridae; genus Protopterus; species Protopterus annectens. The sequence continues at coordinate 252,263,677 of NC_056748.1, read as the reverse complement.
GGTTATAGAGAGGTGAATTGAAACCAAAAGATGAAAGTTTAATAATGGTGGCCCAGGACTGTGGACTATATACACATTAATTTACAAAGTCCATTGAACATGTGGGAGAAATAGACAAATGCAGGTTCTGTTAAACAGAACTGGAAATAATCACACACCTTGTTGCTGGATGTGATACTCTCATGGCAGAGACCCTATACACTGAAAGGCACAGTAATGTAACAAGACTGTTGCACTGGCAAATGTACAAACACTACAGTATAGTAGTAGTAGATGAGAAGCATTGGAAACATGAACCACAAAGCATTACAGAGAATGATGAATGGTATATCACATAGGATCACCAACTGCCCACAGTTCAAAAAATAGTCGTAAGAAAACCAGATATAGTAATCCATGAAAAAAAGGCAAAAGCAGCATTGATCATCGAAATTGCTACAGCCATTGATTATACAGTCTTACATACAGGGAGACTCATAGTCATAAATGATCAGGATTTGCAGGCAGAAACAAGAGCAATGTATGATAAAGATAACCAGACATTTCCAATAGTAGAAGGAGCAATGGGTCTAATAAAAATAAATTTACATTCATACTTAGATATGCTACCAATACATGTAAATTCATATGAATTACAGGAGGAGGCAATTCTGGGCACATAGTGGGTGCTAATAAGAACATGCTTGGCTAACATCAAAGATTGAAACAATGCTAATTTCATGAACTCAAATCATACCCTGTCTTAGGAATGGGGTTCAGTCCTGTCATGGTATTAGAAACCCAAAAGTCTTTGAGAAATTAAACTGTTAGGAGACATAAATAATACAGCTGTACTTGCTATTCATGACACCTGTAGGAATATATGAATAGTCAATCGATATCTTCCATGAGAGGGATCAGGTCACCCTGCACTGGTTATATTCAAATTTTTCAGCTGTCCTTGATGAATGGGCCCTGGTAAATGGGTCATAAAATTCTATAACTAAAAAGATTAAGGTCCACACCATATAATTTTATCTTTATAGTGGTATTCAGGAAACCAATTCAAGTACATTAAAAATAAAGAGATATATATTCAGACCACAGGTCCTTCCCTGAATCTGAGCATGTTCAAAACCAAGAGAATAAACAACATTTTTTTTCCTGTCTTCTTTTTGAGTTCCTCTGTCTGTTATATATGACTATAAAACATCATACCTACCTATCACTAGTAAGTAGTACTTATCTCAGTTCATTAGTACTGTATGTATCGTGTATTTGATTATCAGACATATATACTTTTTCAATTGCTTCTTTATATGTATTTAAACTGTTATAACACTTAATGCTTTGTATATACCCTTTGATTTTTTGTTGTGAAATGCATGTTTTTCAGTACTTTGGGTTTGTCCATTGGATCTAGCTTAGGGTTTTCAAATTTCAAAAGTATATTAGCTGCTTATCCTGTTTCACATAACATTTAGGTGTTTAAATGCAAAATAATTGTTTTTGCAACTATTACAGGAAGTAGCATTTTTGTTCTGAAATCTTAAAAACATATGCAATTTTTCATTTTATCACGGGACACAACTGTTCAAATGGGGAAGGTCCAGTGTAAAGAGAGACAGATGGTAACTCTAGCCAGGATCATGGATGAAAAGCTTCCTTAGATTAAAACACCCACCCAAATAATAGATGTAGAAATAAAATAAATAAATTAAAATGACAATCCCAGCTACTGTTGTTTGGGGTCTATATTACAAGATCGAAACTTTAGCTAATTGAATAACTAAAGATCGAGCTTGTAATATCGAAATCTAACAATGTTAAACAGCCAATTTAACCCAGGGAAACACTTCCCTTGGCCACATTAAAAAAAAAAAAAACATTTAAATCCCAATTCAAATGGGGGGCTTTGCCCCCCAACTAACTAACTATACTAACACCAAGATTGCTCCAAATTGGAGAAAAGGGCATAGTCCACATAATGGCCAAGGGAAGTGTTTCCCTGGTTAAATCATCCATTCAACATTATTAGGTATCGATATTACAAGATCGATCTTTAGTTATTCGATTAACTAAAGTTTCGATCTTGTAATATATACCCATTGTTTGTGAACCTTTGAGCAGTGAAACAGCACATATGAAATACTTTTAACCTAGTAAGATTATTACATCTAAATCTTACAGGAAACAACAGTATACCGTCTAATTAAAATGGATGAGTCAATTTAGTGTTACTACTGTCAAGAAATATACTGTCAGTAGTGAAAATGCAGCATGAGTTGAATGCACAACTCTGCACCTCTTAACCAAAAACATGGGGAAAGAACAAAAAAGTGTGGCTTTAATCACTGGTACTATTCACTTAGAACAAAAGATGTGGTTTTATATTAGTGTACAGTTACTGCAATGCAAGTCATTACATATTGATTGAAATCATTTACTGTGTTATTGTAGAATCATAATATTTATTAAGGATAAACAATAGCTCTGTGACACAGAAGTTAAAACTCATACTATAACCCAGATGACCCACTTTATACTGTCATCTGGAGGAGACAAAGAGGAGCTAATGGAGGAGTAATGAAGCTTACATCTGCCATTGTTGCAGTCCAGTGGAGACTGGGGAATCTTGACAGAGGAGGAAGGAGGGGTAGGTTGAGTGGGCTCAAGTGGTTACATCATCATGAAGGCAGTACTAAGCCCCCAGCTAACATCTAGTGCACACTCACTCTATGCATGTATTATGGGCACGCTGTGGAGGAAGGTTAAGGAGCATATAAAATATACGTATCATGAAATTGCAAGCAGGCTCATCTTCCTTCTGCCTCCTACCAAGAAGTTCATAGGTTCCTTTCCTGACTCACCATGTTATCCCAGTGTTTAGTGTTCCATGGTGAAAAGAGTTTCATTGTACAGGGAGTACCTAAAAATAGGATCACCTGGTTGCACAGAAAGTGGCCAAAATAATATAGATGTGCAATGTACAACATGTATGCAAAATATCACAGTTACCTTGATAGTCAGACATGCTTGACTGGCAAGACTGACTACTTTTGCCAGGATGCGAATTTATGTTTTTTTTTTTTTTTTTTGGTAATGAACAGTGACTGTCTGGCCATAGAAATGTAAGAAAACCTATACAAGTTGCTTAAGACCTTCCAATGCACTTTAGTCCTGCTGCTAATGTACTTTCATATAGGTTGTCTTAAGATGAAAGATTTTTCTCATTTTGGACTACTACTGTCTCCACATATTGTTGTCATTATTACACATAAGATCTACACATAACAGCTGTGTGTGGGCAAATGGATCAGTTAGCAATGCTTGCCTTGGGAATAGATGCTTAGTTTTATTACTAAAGATATTCTAGTGGACATGTTTCCACCCTTAATTAAATAGAGATAATCTACACAAAGCTCACTAACAAGTTACTGAATGAGATTGCTAGGAAGACTGCTGCCATCTCCCAAGTTAAAACTCCTAACTACAACTGAAGTAATACATAACTCACATCATTGCCAGGGCTGTATGTGAGATATTCCATCTTCTGCCTAAATCAAAATCAGCTGCGTGCATGAAGTGTGTTATAAATGGTGTTTCCCCTTCTCATCACACATATCCTGTTTTACCTGGGTAAGAGGAATATACTAGCAAGCTATCAAAGTTTTAAAAATAATATTAGCAGCTGCTGTACTCTGCTATCTCTACTGTGATCCAATTAAATTTGTCGGCTGCAGTCTGCAAAGCTTTTACAGTATGTCTACAACTGCGATGGTCTTCTGTCATCGCCTTTTTAGTATCCTCATCAGCCTGCCCCTGTACATCATTTTCTTGCTGTATACCATGTCACAAGTTCTCACTTTATCAGTGTCTCTCCAGCAGAGAGTGTGAAAGGCTCTTTAATCTCTACTTACTCAACACAGCATGCCATTTCAATTGAAGTGGCAGGAAAGTTAGTGGACAAGATTGCTTTTCAAAGGATATAACATGTTTCTTTTTCATTCTGTAGAGTACTGAAGTTGTACTTTAGAAATAAGCGTAGTTTTATATCCCATTATCTAACAGTTATGCAGAGAAGCAAGTCATTTTATTTGCAGTTTTCAACAACTATGACCAAAAAGCATCTGGTATAATTATCTACAAAATTAAACAATCAACAATGAAGTAAGAACTTATACTGTCATATGCTGAAGCAGTGTATTATATGGAAGTATCTATGTAGTGCCTTTCCATCTCATATCTTTCAATTGAAACAATGGAACAGAATTTCAGGCCTTCACTTTATAAGAAATGGTAAACATTAAGCTGACAGCAAGCGTCTTTAGTTAAGGCATTACTTTTCATTGCATTTTCAGAGGACTGAAAATTAAGTCTTTTATACCTATCTTAGCATATCACATTGACCATGGTATTCAAAAAAAAAATTCCATGTACTTGCAGAAACTGTAGCAGCCAAAAGTTGCAGTCCTCACGACTGCTGAAAATGAGATTCAGATACATGTTAAGCCACTTTAAGGAAGACCTCATTTTCAGCTAATTTTCAGATTTCTGAAGGAAGTGTAATTACCACTATGGCTAAACAGTAGCTATTGTGGTACTTACCACTGGTGACCCATGCATTGTGCTGGCACAGGTACAGGCCTCACACACACACACACACACATACACACACACACACACACACACACACACACACACACACACACACACGCACACACGCACACACACACACACACACACACGCACACACACACACACACATTCCCTGACGCTGCATCTTATTTTTGCCTCTTCCTTAACTAAATCACAGACGATTACAGTCAGACATTAAAGTTTTGCACTTTTTACTGTTCAGAAAATGCACTGTGCTCTATTAACGTTTTACATGAATGACTGTAATATTTAAAATTTGTCCCCTGATTAGGGCTCTTTATTCCTCCATTATTTTTGTCCAAAAAATAGGGACAGATTTTAAATATTGTTCTTATAAACTTACAAAGTTGTTACAATAACAGGATTTGTGTTAGCATGCATTTTCTGAAGGATGTGAACTCTGAAGCTCAAATGCCTGTATTTACCTAGTGACTTCATTCCTCAATGATTTGCCAGTAAGGCACAAATTTAATGAGATACGGACCAAAAATATGAGGCAAAAATCTAGATATTCTACAAAAATCTGGACATTTGAGAGGTATGGATGGAAGTGCTAAATTAAGAAATGAGTATGCAGGAAAAAATGAAGAAAAAGAGATGCAAAAGGCAATAACAGAATGGCTGGGGAGGTGTGAAGGTTAAATGGTGCAGCATTTTTAGGTAAAGCAGGACAATAGTAAAAATAGGTTACAGGGAGTCATTCCCCATCTAGCTGATCTGACTAAAGGGTCCAATAGCAGGAAAAGGATGGTATGTTTTGCAAGGGAAACAGCATATTCTGGAGAAGACCAAAGACAACGATTATACTATAGTGTGTGATTATTTGGACTGGTGAATCAGTGCACAAGATATCTGATCATTAGAATGCAAAACCATAGAGTTAAGTTAAGTTTGATATAGTGGTCCAGTGAAAATAGACTGTGGTTGATGACAGAATTTAAAAATTTTAAGTCTGATGTTTGGAGGACTTTTGATTGGATTACACAGAGGGAGCAGGTATTTAGTGTGGTGCTATGGAGGTAGATGCAAAAGACCCAGTTGCCAAGCTCATTTACCTCACCACAGTGGAGGGAGAGGGACAAGACTGCTTTCTAGTAAATCTATTTATGGACAGAGCAAAGTAAGTTTTGTAAGGGAGCACTGGAAGGCCACCATTAAGTTCTAGATACTGGAAGAAAAGCTGTGGTAAAGAATAAGAAGATTGGTGGTATTCAACATAAAGCAGGATTTAATTCTGCAGATTAGGATTTCTTGTTCTCATTGTTGGAGGGCAGTAATTTATTTATTATTTTATTTATTTAACATTTGTTAACTGAGAAAGTCCGACTTGGAACAAAGCCAATGTTCAGTGGATGCCCGGGAAGAAATGCTCCAGATGCATGTCTTTGTAATGTGGGAGGAAACTGGAGCACCAGAAGGAAACCCACATGAATGCAGGGAGGACATGCAGACTCTGCACAGAAGGCAAACCAGCCAAGAATCGAACCAGGGAACCTCTTGCTGTGAGGCGACAATGCTACCGCTGCACATCTGTGCCATCCATAGGGAAGCTCACTGAATGTGGTTTAAAAGCATGTATAAATTGATAGGGTTGCAGGTGGTGGTCAAAGCTGGGATATCTGGCAAGCTGGATATTGGAAGAGGCATGAGGGAATGTAACAACTCTCACCACTTTTGTTTATACAGGAGATAGAGGTGCTGGCAAGAAGAGTTTGGAATGAGCTGAAAAAGTGGATGCAGTTTTTATTTATATGTAGGTTATTGTATGCTGCTATTGATAAATGAGAAGGAGTAATATTGAAAAGAGTTGGATACACTAAGTCCTAAAAGTGCTATCTTAAATAGCATGAAACATGGTTTAGCCACACCCCTAATAATACTGTTCAGTTTTAGCCACCATACATGGTTTGTGCCAAGAGAATGGAGTGCAACTGTAGTCATTTAACTGCATAAGGGAGGACCTTCCATAGACCCATAAGGCTGACTAGTCTCATATGCAAAGCCATGGAAGGACTTATCTTGGAATTATTCAATCAAGATATAAGGAACCTTCAAACACCGGAACCTTCTCAGTTTGGATTCATCAAGGGCAGACCATGATTACTTAACCCGATGGATTTTTTGAAAAGATCATCAAAGCATTGGATGAAGGCAAACCAGTATACACAGCTTACCTTGATCTGACCAAAGCTTTTGATGCACTTCTCCACTCAGGCATAGTAGAAAAGCTAAATAAACCCCTATGCTACCTGCTGCATCACCAACTGGCTCACAGATAGGATGTAGATCATCTAGTTAGGGGAATTTACCAGCACAAAGAGACCACTCACCAGCGGAGTCCCCCAAGGTTCTATGCTGGGACTTCTCCTGCTGGGCATCTACTTTTCTGAAGTAAAAACCAGTACCAAAGGGCTCTGGATGATTAAGTTTGCAGATGAATGCAAGCTAGGCACAGTCATTGAATCCCAAAATGGCTTAGCTATCCTACAGGAAAGTTTGTCTCAAGTAAGTAACTGTGTTAAAATCATGATCTAAAACTAAATTTCAAAAATGGATTGTTGTATCCTTTGAAAAGTCAAGTACCTCAGGAAAATACCACATTGAAAATATGCCCCTAAAAGCTGTCCATTTGTTTGGGATTTGAGAACTTATGTGAACAGTGACCTACATTTGACCATCATGTGTCTGTTGTAAGAACGTCCTTCCATATTGCACCGCTTATAAAAAAATATATTGTGTCTAGATCTAGGGATGTCATTGCCCTCCTTCACTCAGCCTTCGTTAGGCCACTCAATGATCTTTGGTATGTATCTGTCCAGACACATGCAACTGGAACAATCACAGAAATACCTTACCAAAAAGATACAAGGTCAAAACAACATGTCCTACAGGGACCAACTCAAAGCCCTGTCACTATGATTGGTATCCTATATACTGCTAAGAGGTGGCCTGCTTCTGACATACAAGGCATCCTTCAACCCATTACTGATGGATTTACTGCACATTAGCAAGTTAAATGGCATCAGTAATACTCAGTCTAGGGATCTAAACCTCTTCTGCATTATCAACCAAATGGTTTGGAGGGACAGCTGTATTTCACAGAGGATACATAAAACAAAGTTCATCCCTGTTTATTTTCAAACACAAATTAGATCTATGGATGGGAAATAGAAAATGTACTCCTACTCCAAGACTGACCCCTGTATTACTAACGGGCAGAGGCAGCTCCAACATGGTTTATTCCATGCATGGGTCCCCTCCAATTATTTATGGTATGATCCCAGTTATTTCTGCAAGGTAGCTAGCCTAGCACTTATCTTTGAGAGGGATGACATGGCTGAGAAGAAGGGGTGCAACCAGCTAGATGAAATAGTCATACTTTTTATGATATGGATATGGAGGTGAAAGAAAAGGCAATTATCTCAATGACAGAAGGTGGATCACCTGCTGAGATGTTGTTACATCTGGGTATGCAAGTTGAATTGCCAGAAACTCAGCTGGATTTCATATTGAACACCAGATTGGAATAAGACTGCTAGTCAAGATATAAAAGCCAAATAGCAAGCTGTACAAGTTCTTTTGTTTCCAACATCAGTAGTTGATAACCTGTAGCAGGAAGGAGGAGAGAAGGGACTATAATAACCAATGCTATATTCACATCATAAAGAATTGTAAGATAAGTTATTTTGCAGGGCAGCAAGCTGTTCTGTACCCCCCCTCCAATAAGAGAGGCTTGGTTTCCATACCCACTATCATATATATATATATATATATATATATATATATATATATACACACACACACACATATATATATATATATATATATATATATATATATATATATATATATATATATACATATATATATGTTCCATACACTAGATTGAATTTTCACTAATTCAAAATAGTGCATGGAATGCTCACTGCAGCAAAAGTGCACTTACACGAAGCTCAATACAATGAACGGGTGTTGTACTGAACTTCCGTGCAGTACTCACAGACCCTAGGGTTAGGGCATGGGTCATAGTAAGGGGATAGCCCGTAGGGCTATCCCCTTAACATGACCCGTGCCCTAACCCTAAGGTCCATGATGACTGCAGCACAGTGAAGGACATAGCAATGTCCTCCACTATGGTGCAATAGTCATGAACCTTAGGGTTAGGGCATGGGTTAGGGTAAGGGGATAGCTTTGCTAACTATCCCCTTACCTTAACCCATGCCCTAACCCTAAGGTCTGTGACTATCGCACCATAATGGAGGAGATAGCTTGTTTTTTTATGTCCTCCACTGTGCTGCAGTGTTTTTGGTGAAGTGCCTTTATGCAAAAGTTCACTTTCATTAAAGTGAACTTTCACTGAAGTGAGGCTTCCTATTACAAGTTCGAAGTAGTGAACTTTCGTTCTTGTAATAGGAATCCATGTATGTGTATATATATATATATATATATATATATATATATATATATATATATATATATATATCTTGAAATGAAAACACTACAGTGCACCACTGGTTTGGCAAGTAAAAACCACTGACATGAATTTTACTTATAATAAGATACTACTTTCAGAAGCAGAACAGTTTTTGAGATTTCATTAAAGGCTTTGGAAATTGTGAACAGATTATTATTATTATGAAAACAAAGAACATTTAAAATTATGGAGTGACATTGTTATAATCAATCATGCACTGCCAAAGAAATGAAAATATGCACTTTAGGAAAGATGTCATTGAAACATATGTTAAAGTTGAGTTGCAAAAGTACTTTCATTAAATTAATTCATAAATGACAGCAGATGTGATAGGATTGTGGATTACAGGGTGGGAATACTGTGCTGATTTAAAGAAAGAAGGTTCACAGCTGATACATATACAAAATGTAATTACTGTAGTGCAGAATATGGGAGCTGTACAATACATAGATCAAGTGAGAAAATGTTATTTTTGTGTAGAAGGAGTACATTTGAACTGTGTCCTTAAAGAGGTGAAATCAAGTTAATCAGAAATCAAGAATCTTTAATTCAAACTATAAATATGTGGCAGAGTTGTATTCTGAAAAGAGCTGTAAGTAATGTGGTCAGCAGGACAGAAATGGTAATCCAGAATGTACCGAATATTGTATTACAGATAGTTTTGGATGAATTTTCAACAACCAACATTAAAGGAAGTATTTGTCATGAACCCCGTAATAGATTAAAAAAATAAAACAAATGTAATAGCAGGTCAAGAAAGAAATGGGGAGCTGTTTGTGAATCTTAATTTTACAAGTTAAAAAAAAAATGAAAGGAAACATTTAAGTACAGTAACAGACAATCAATTTACAACATTGCCGAATAATGAGAAAAAAACAGGAAAAGATTCTTCAAGATAGAAATGGTTTATTCAGGATGTAGGAGTCAGGACTGGCCTTTGCCCAATTGGTGCCCTAGGCAAAAGGTCTCCACAGTGCCTCCCTCCAATACCACCCTGTGCCCCCATCTTGGTCTACCTACACCATCTAGATGGCTGGAAAAGTGCCCCTACTAGAGTGGCACCATAGGCAGCCACCTAGTTGTTTATGCCTAAGGCCGGATATGGTAGGAGTCCCATGAAAAGAAGGAATAAAATAGAACAGGGAAACAATCAGAATGTAAAGAATTGCATCTTTAGAACCATATTTCTTAAATGTTAATAGCATAAAGATGTGGCAAGACGACTGTATTCCAATGGTTATTAGTGTGTGCCCAGGGTATTATTTACCTGCAAGGCATAAGATATATATATAAGAAAAAGACAAGATGATTGTTTACATGATTTCATCCCTTCTACTTACCAGACATCAGCTGTCCTGCTATTAGTCAAGCCATTGTTTATCCTGTGGGGTAAGAGCTCATCATGAGAGACTGTCATCCAAGCAGCCCTCACTTCTTTTTTGCTAAGATCCTTTCCTTTTATCCTGGTGGCTGACATGCATATTCATTTATTTGAGGGCCTACTATATCTTTCCCTCTTGTCTTGCACGTTCACACACATTCCACATGAAGATTGCCATATAAATGCATCTTAGCGATGCCAAACTCACGTCCTGGGCTTATATACTGCATGTTGTACACCTTTTCTTTGTCAGTAGATATTAGCACTGCAGAAAGACATACTACCCTTGCAAGGGTTATCCTGTACCATGCACTCACTCCTGCCCTTCCTGCCCAGCTCCTCCATTATCCAGGCCATTAATCAGTCTCAAGTTCTCTTGTTTGTACTCAGGGCTTCATCTGTCTAGATCATAAGGCTGAACTAAAGACATACAGATGTTTGAATTCATATGGGTGAAACACTTTTACAGAGTTTGGGTGGACAAGAATGTATTTTTATAGCTGTTTTATTTACAAAGGGAACTTGATATCCATTCCATCCACATCCCTTTTTCCCATTTTTGCCCATGGGGTTGGGGAGTCACTTCTACATTGACGATCATCTAGGGCCAATGTTTTGCACCAGCACATAGTTCTTCCACACTGCACAATCACACCTATGGCAAATTTAGAGTTTCCAATCCGCGGTGGTGGTGTTGCGGTAGTATTGTCGCCACACAGAAAGACGTTGTCCCGTTTGATTCTCAGCTAGAGTGTCTACTGTGTAGACATGCATGAATGGGTGTACCTTTGTTGAAGGTTGTGCGTTAGGGCCGGCAACTCAGCATGTAAAAATCAACTGCCAATCATTAGCAGACCGGAGTTCCGCTGTGGCGACCCCTAACCGGGAAAAGCTGAAAGACACAACAACAACAAAAATATACCTAGTGCATGTCTTTGGAATGTGGGAGGAAACTTGAGGACCCAGAGGAAATGTACACCAACACAGTGAGGACACACAGACTCCACACAGAAAGCACCCCAGCTGAGAATCAAATTGCTGCATCTTTTGCTGTGAGGTATGAGCGTTATCCACTGTACCGTTGTGCCACTAAAGTTCCCAAAGCGAATTTATCACAATATTAAAAGTAGGAAGAAAATTGATACTTGGTATGGGGTATATAGGTCAGTACATTAAAATGGAAGCAGTGGATGTGCCTTTAGCAGTGAATGAAAGAAAAATGCTTCATAACATGAGATCATAGTTTCACATAAGGGCAAGAAATACAGGGAGTTTCACTGTGAGTCTGAAGATGGTTAAGAGTGAAGAAAAGCCAAGACATTAAAAGAATAAAAGAAGCAATGCAAATTTGTGGTATGAGGAATCAAGGCAATTTGCATATTATAGAAGCAACATAAAAATCTTGATAGTTGATATGTAGATGGGATCATTCATACTACACTGGAAGATATTGCCAACCTGCTTCACCCCCCAGCCCATCTTTTGCTTTTATATAACACCAAAAATCTATTGGACTTACCAAAACAATACTTAGTACACACATCTCTGTTCAAACAGTATGCAGCATATTTGATTGGAAAATATCTATTGAAGAAGAAAGAGGCATCAAATTATTCAGACTAATTTCAGACATATATAAAAAAGAGGAAATTAGCTCTGAGGTCTTTCTGTAGTGGAGGGGTATCAGTGGGTGACTCTAAATGCAAAGGTTAAGATGGAATATTTTATTATTGTAAATGCAAAGGAAGAGAAGATCAAAATAACTACAAAAAAGTGATAAGTGAAATGCATCAGGAATTTAAGAAAAGTAAAGATTATTTTCTTAAGAAAGAGGAGGAATGATATTAGAGAAATGTAGAAAATGAAAACTTTGTAGCAGAAAGATAAGTTTGCAGTGAAAGGAAAGAAAGAAAATGTGTCTCCTTGTTTAAGTAACATGCAAATGGAATGCCTCATGAAGTGCTTAAATGTAAGGAAACAGCTACAGAAAAAAAAGGAAAAATTAAAAGAGTTGATAGAAAATAATTTAAAGCAGTTTCATGGAGGAAAACAGGTATGAATATAACAATACAAATTAGGTAAAGGACAAATTCAGGCAATCGAAAAATAAATTAGTAGAAGCTGAAGGTTTTAAAGCTTGTTCACAAAGAATGGAATAAGTAATAAGTAATGAAGACTATTCAAGCAGAATCTGTCAAAATATTTGTTAAATTATTAAATGAGTGATTAGTGAATGGGATCTTGAATGATGCAGTTATGAGCTTTGTCTGATATATATGGAAAAGCAGAAACAAATCTGAAATAGAAAATTGGTGACCTATAGTATTGATAAATACTGATTATAAATTTATAATAAAGAATGTTCAGATCACGTTTAGAGAGGTGATTGAGGACATAGTAGAAAAAAATATGTGCATGAGTTGAGAAAGATGCAAAATATATGATGACATTATTATGTTATTAATTGAAGTAGCAGATGCACTATAGCATTTAAAAGAGAGGAAAGAATAATAGCAAGCAATGGTTTGAATTGCAGAAGGACTTGGGTCTGGAATAACATATTATACTGAGCAGTTACTCCTTGGTCAAGTCTAAAAGATAGGATTTCACCTCTTCCCATTCAGTGTATGGTAATGGAGCTCAGAAGAGCTCTACACTCAGTTCTAAAAGATGAATCAAGTTCAACTTACTGAAATAATTTGCCACTGCATATTGACAAGCTTTACCAATGCATGAAGCTGAACCAGTAGTAAAGTGCCTTGAAATGAATGGGTTTCTCATTAAGGTAGAAGATCCATGTGGATCTGGAACAGCAAATATTACCTGGCAGAATACTGACTCCCTTAAGTACCTAGTTCAAACTACATGTGGAGCTCTGCACAAGGTTTGGGAATTAGGTGGTATGTCTGGGAACATGTAAGTGCATGGTAATGTATAGAACTCCTATGGGGATGGCTTGCTTTAGTGTACTGGAAAAAGTAGAATTAATTCCCTTAGAAGTTTGGTTTCTTGGACAACAACATATTTGGTGTTGGCTTTCTAGGGCTTAGTAAGTGTCCTAACCTGCAATTATAAAAGCTCATAAGACATGGTCAAGCCATGTAGTGGTAATACTTGGGTATTACTAGAATGGGAGATGAATTTGCTATCATCACGTAATACTAGGACAATAGCAGTCTGACTTTGTTTATTTTAGTTATTAAGGTAGATTCGAGAGTTCCAGATGGAAGACGTGAAATTCTTGGATGGATCTATTTATGTATGTATTTATTAATTTTTTAAATAAGAAACATCTTTATTAAATTATCACTTATGACATAGGCAATCATACATTTATATAAAGGATATTTAATAGCATTATTGACTCCATGTTTCTTGTATTTTTTTATTATTTATTATTTATAATATGGTACAAATAATTGATCGATTGATTGGATTTTATGATTATCATATAATATATTTATTTATTTATTTATTCATCTATTTATAAATGACATATTTATATATTTATATTTATATTTATATATATTATGTATATCTTATTGGATAGTATATAACATATGTATATATATATATTTATTTATTTATTTACTCACATTTGAGATTTCATATATATTCATATATCTTTTAGTATGAAAGTACATAGAATCTGAAATACATGTTTACCCATATGTTTTGGTTTTGTAGTTCAACAGATACTTTTACACAGCTTTTAATATCAATATACCATAGCATAGGATGTCCTTATAGGACAGTTATGAACTTTACATTTCACTTATTCTTATGAACTTTTCACATGTATTTATATTTATATTTATTTTTATATAATCTATATAAAAAAATCTTTATATATGAACATATATATGTTTTATATATAGTTTTAAATTTTTTAAATGTTTAAAAGTCAGAAAGTATCTATTTTCTATTTATATAAAGGATGTATCTGCTTATTAGTATTGGTATAGGTTATGCTATGTCTTTGGCTGTTATTTTCAGGTATTCGGGTGTGAGGTTGTCAGTGACTAGGCTAGTGTTCATACTACAGGAGTGGAAAGGACGTTGTTAGTGTTACATGGGATAATTCTTAAGTTATTTCTTGCAGCTTTTGAAGGTTGGAGGCAGACAGTACCAATGAGCACAGAATCATTTGCATATTGAATTAGTGTAATATGTTTGGTAACAGTGTGTAGGTCATTTATAAAATTATTAAATATGAGTGGTCTCAGTATGGATTCCTGTGATAAACCATGATAGGTAGAAATGTGAACTATTTCTGATGACATTTGACATTTTGATATCTGTTGATTAAATAGCTGTTGAACTAGGGCAGAGAGGTAGAGAAAAGACCCAAGATGGAAAGCTTTTTCAATAGTTTTTGATAAGAGATGCTGTCAAATGCTTTAGAGACGTCAGGGAACAGGGAAGAGACCAGATTGCCTGTGTTTCTGTTTTGTGGTGATACTCTGATTAGGATGTGTTGAGGAAGGGAGAAGAGTTCATTAGTGATCAGATAGTGAAGTGGAATGAGTGCATTTTTCTAGGAATTTAGATAAAGGTGATAGAATAGCAATGGATCTATTGTTGGAGTAGTCTGTGGGAGGTCTGCCTTAAGTATACAAGATTTTTTCTAATTGGAAAAGGTGTGACATTCTTGTGTATGCTACATGTTTTTTGTACTGGCTATGCTACACATTCAACTGTTATTTTTAAGTATTAGGGTATTCAGGTGGGAGGTTGTCTGTGACTAGACTATTGTTTCTTAGATTTGAAAGATGTTTTTTATGGTAAAAGTAGCTAAGGGCTTGAATGAGAAGTGGGTAAAGTTTGGGCTAGATTGGTGGGAGAACTGTAGGTTTGAGTTGGGGATCATCTTTGATTAGTGAGGATACTGCTTGTAGAAGGTAGTTATTGAAGTTAGTTGTTATAGGGATCTGGGGAAAGTCTGGGTTGTGGGCTGTGGCCAGGGTTAAGTAGATTTTGAATAGGTGTCCAAAATAGTCTAAGTCTGTATTGCTGTGTCTGTTGTAGAGTTCGATACTGTTTTTTTTTTGTCTAGTGTTATGCCATTTTTTACCTTATTTCTTAGTTGTCAGGACCATTAGACACCTTATTCAACCAAAGCCTGAGTACAGTCTTTGTCCAGCTAAGTGGAAGACAGTCATTGTAATCACTTTATACAAAGGTGGGGCATCCACCAATTTGGGAAATTATAGACCCATCAGCCTAACTAGCCTGATCTGCAAGGTCATGGAAAGAATTATCATGGATCTCAATAACAAGGACATTGGCAACCTCCAAACACTCGATCCCACACAGTTTGGCTTTGTCAAGGGGAGGTCATGGGTGTTAAATTTAGTCTATTATTTTGAGATAGTCACCAAAGCCATGCAAGAGGGGAAGATGGTACACATGTCTACCTTCACCTGGCCAAAGCCTTCTGCACTATTCCCCACTCAGGCATAATAGATAAACTCTCTCAACTAGGCATCAATCCATATGTTACAAGATGGGTAGATAATTGGCTCACTGATAGAACCTACCTAGTCAGTATAGGGGAAGCCACCTCAAGCAGTAGACCCATATCAAGTGGCATACCCCAGGGTTCAGTCTTGGGGCCTCTGTTATTTGGGATATGCTTTTCTGAGGTGCAGGCCAAAACCAGTGGGCTATGGCTGACCCAGCTTCCTGATGACTGCAAGTTGGGCACTGTCATCAATTCCCTAGTGATGTGGACATCCTCCAAGAAGGTCTTACCCAACAAATAACTGGTGCCAGAAACATGGCCTCAAGCTGAATAAAAAAAAATGCATCATCATCCCCTTTGGAGAAAGTGACATCCCCACAAATTATCACATTAATAACAATGTCCTAAGCATGTGGTCACTGGTGAGGGATTTGGGCACCCAGATTGATAGCAACCTGACTTTTGACCACCGTGTTGCTTCCATTGTATGGAAATCTTTCTACATGGCCCACCTCATAAGTAAGGGTATGTCATCCAGGGACAAGGAGATCATAACATCCCTGTATTCTTACCTTATAAGGCTCATTATTGAGTACAATGCCCCATTCGGTGTGTACCTCGCAAAGCACATGCAGCAGTTGGAGAGACCACAGATGTTCCTCACCAGGAGAATCCAGGGCCTCAAAAAATTGCTATACACAGATAGGCCTAAAGCCCTATCCCTCTACTCAGTTTCATACAGACTCCTCAGAGGTGACCTCTGTCTTGCATACAAGGTGATCTCGGACCCCGCCTTGATGGGACTGCTGCATATCCGCAAGTCAAGCTCTACTCGAGTAACCCACACGTGCGGCCTCAACCTGGTCTGTGACATCAATAGGACTTGCTGATGGGACAGATTTGTGTCCCAGAGACTCCCCCATCTGTGGAATAGACTCCTCTCCATGTCAAGCAGAGTACCTCTTTACCCCTTTTTAAGTGCAACCTAGATAACTGGATGGGAAATAGAAAATACATCCCTGGGATTCCACCCATATCCCTGCTGGACAGGGGCATTGCGTGCTGATTTGACTAAACATAGACTAAACTCTTGGCTAGGCTTATAAGGGCCTCAGGGCCAATAGCTTAGTAACTTCCTATGATCCTATGAAGATGTATCAGGTTTTCTTGAGTTTTGAATATGTGTCATGTTTTATCTCTGGCCTTCATTCATTGCCTGATTATGCACAATAACCACAGAGCAGGATTTTGTTTTCCTGTTTTTCTCCTTATGGGAGCTTGTTCGCTTAGTATATTACTAAAGGTTTTGTTAAACTCTAGAATAACTCCATCTAGTGGGATTGATTTTAGAAGGTTACCATTATGTTGTTTCAGTGTGGAGATGAAGTTATCTACATTGAAGTTGGATAGGTTATGCACTGATTTGTAGAGATGTTGTTTTGTTGAGTAAGTTGCGAGCCTGTTAGGCAGATGGTCACTTAGGTTGTCAGGTAAAGTATCAGTGATGGAGATATTACTGGCTTTTGCTGTTAGAGTCCAGTCCAAGATAGTGGGATAGAGGATATTTATTTTTTTTTGTCTGTGCATCTATCTCAATGCATGCAGCCATTTAATTATAAAACAGTGTAAGAAACTACTCTGTGTGGAAGTTTTTCAATTGCTGTATGTCTAGCTAATCACTATATATTAAAAAGCCGAAAAAAAACAGAAAATGGTAGTAGATGTAGTAAACTTAAAAACATCCTAAATCAAAAAATAAAAACTTATTTTGAAGTATTATTAATATTACACAGAAGTACTAACTCTATTAGGTATTGAGAATGAATCCAAGCAGGGTAGACAGTCTGTTTCCAGTAGAAATGCTTTACTAAGATTAATATGTTCGGGACGCAGAAAGTGACGAGAACAGAAATAATACAGAGGGATTCAGAGTCCAAAAAAAGACTACAAATCCTGACAGAATTAGGGAAATATGCCAGGTACTTCATGAAAGTGCTTTACAAAGCAGAATAATAGGGTGATCAGGATAGGATTGCATTGGAAAATGTCATATTAAATATGAACTTGACAAATGTGGTGGAGTTTGAGGCTTAATAGTTACTTGCAAATACCGAGGAAGAAGAAATAAAAATAGTGATGGGCTGTAAGGCCGCAGGTAATTACCAGGATCAGATGGTTTGCCATAGTGATCTGGAGGCTGGGGAGGAGTCCCTAAAAAGACAAGGACTGCTTTATTTAATAGTACCTTGAGGATGAGATACTTGCATCCTGGAAGAAAACAGTGGCGGTAGTTTTACGTAAAGAATGGAAAGATTGCGCAGAATATTAAATCGCAACTACAAGGCATTTATGTCCACATTAGTAAAAAGGTTGGTAAGAGTGTTGCCAGACTTGATTAACCTAGATTATTGTTGATTTGTAGAGGGGAGGCAGACATTTGACACCATTAATAGATCTCAAATTATTCAGAACAATAAAGAGGACAAAAAAGATGATTATGACTGGAAAGCTTGGATGTGGAGAAAGCTTGTGATAGGGTAAGTTAGGAATATATGTGTAGGGTAATGTCTGAATGTCCATTTCCTATTGAAATAATTGAATTTTTAAGGAATATATATGTGTGTGTGTGTGTGTGTGTGTGTGTGTGTGTGTGTGTGTGTGTGTATATATATATATATATATATATATATATATTTATAGTATATATTATATATATAAAATGCTATTAAGAATGAGCAACTGCAATCATCCAAGGATCCAAGAGTAAGACTAGAATGGGAGACAGGAAAGAATAACATTGTTTGAAAATGTATTTGAAGCATACATAAAAAGATTTCCCTGTATTCTGAAATATTTTCAGACAGTTCTGAATATTTTGGGGTTATAAATTAAAACACATTTCCCTGTGTTGTGAAATATTTTCAGACAGTTCTGAATATTTTGGGGTTATACAATAAAAACAGATAAAGCAAAGGCTGTATATACAAACTGCGTGCTCTCAAGTGAATCAGTGCAGCAATTCCTGTACCTTTGGGGTGTCAGAAAAAATGAATTGCCTAGGAGTATGACTTAAGAAAGATTCATTACTAGCAGCAAAGAATAAGGAGTATAGGTCTTTATTATGGATCTAGATAATAATAAAAAGGCAGTAAAATATTTTTGGTCCCCTTGATTTTAATGCTGGCATGGTGTATTTCTATTAATCAAATAATAAGTTATGTCAAGCAATAAAAGAAGAGTTAAATAACTTTATTTGGCAAGAAAGTGGCAAGAAAGGAGGCTTAGATTTAAATAAGATAAGATAATCTTAGCATTGGACCAAGGAGGAATGGTTACATAATAGGGATATGCTGTTGTAGTATCAGTGAGCAATAGAGAGAGAGACAAAGAGAGAGGGTGGCTGAGTGGTTGCCCCATTGAAATATTTGCTGAAGCTGAGAACAAATATGGCTATAAGGAGGCAATAATTAGGGTAGCATAGAGAATTGTATATGTTAATTGCAAAAATTAGTCAAAGGAACTGGGGCAGGGTTGGAAGAAAAGGCTGAGAGTACAAATTACAAAGGATCAATGTAGGAAGAGTGCACGGCTTCTAAGTATGTGACTAAATTAAGCCAATTTACGATACTTGCATGTAAATGCTGGCATAGATATTTTCATACTCAGAGTACATTGTAAGAGATCTTCCCTCAGGTTCAGTGTAAGTGTTGCAGGCATGGAGTGACAGGAGAAACTGGGAAATTTTTTTTTGGAAATGTGCAGAACTGACAGACTTTAAAAACTCATTGCAAAAAAATGAACCAGGGCAAATGGTGGACTAATAAGTCAAAGTTACAAAGAGATGCTATTAAGTTGGAGTAAGGGAGCTAGAATTCTGGGATTGAAGAAGGCTTTATTAACATTATGTTAGCAGCCACAAAGGTGGTAACCAGGAAGTAGAAATCAAGGGTTAGGATGACCATGGAAGATATACAAGGTATTATGAAAGAAATAAAGCAGGTGGAAGAGGGCATCTTACATATGGGAAAGAATGAGATACATACCCTTACAGTGGATGTTTGGAACCATTACCTGCACAATGGGGACCGCAGTGGTGATTGTGAAGAAAGAAAGGTTGTTAGAACTCAATATGGCACAAAAATATAAGAGTGGTGAGTAACATGTATGCATATATATATATATATATATATATATATATATATATATATATATATATATATATATATATATATAGATACATATATATTTATATGGATATGTATATTTATACCTATCTATCTATCTATCTATCTATCTATCTATCTATCTATCTATCTATCTATCTATCTTTCTTTCTATCTAATATTTTACTTTTAAAATGTCACAATTCACTTGTGCGACTCTTTATTTACCCGACTTGAAATGTCAGAAAGTGCAAAGCCAAATGCTCAAAAGAGCAAACCTGGTAGACAAAAAAAAAGTCGACAAAGGAATGTCGACTTTGTGCGAAACACCCATCACTTCTGGATGTCTCCGACGACCACTTGCCTCCCTGCACCCCCATGTGGGGGCTGCGTCCCCCCCTCTCCCTGCTAATTATATATACTAACTCTGAAATCGCACTACAGTGAGGGAAACAGTACATGTCCCGAGCTCCACTGTAGTGTGATCTCCACTCAAAATGCCAAATTCACAACAGTGGATGCACACTAGCATTCACTGTTATAAGTTCGGCATTTTTCCGTTTGCTAATTCGAACTCTTGAAAACATATTTTCGCTCATCTGGGCATCAAACAAGTGGATCTTGACATTTTAAAGGTAAACTATATATATATATATATATATATATATATATATATATATATATATATATATATGGGTGGGTCTTCTTCACATGACTGAAAACTCAAAATACTGAATTTCATTTGACTGAGACCACAATACCTAATTTTCAAAATACTGAAAACTCATTTGACTGAGTCTCGTGTTGAAAGGTTACAGTGCTGAATTTCAAAATACTGAATTTTAAGCCATAGACATGGTGTGTTTCCCCTCACCTGTGACTTGCTTGTGATAAAAACATTACTGTAACTCAAAGCTGTGTCTGTCAAATTACCGACAGTAGCATAGAAAGTAGTATTGTAGTGTTTCTAAATGTGGGTATGTTTCTTTACATTTTTTATGGGAAGTATCTAAAGTAATATGGCAGATGTTTTGTGCACTCCCAGCAGTAATGGCAGTGTGTACATTGCAGTAAGGTAAGTAAAAAGCATATGCCCTGTTCCCCACTGTAGTGTGATCCTGGAGTTAGTATATATATATATATATATATATATATATATATATATATATATATATATATATATATTTTTTTTTTTTAGTCATTGGTGTTGTAAGTGTGCATGTCTATGGCTATGGCTTAAAATTCAGAGTTTAGAAATTCAGCATTGTAAGCTTTCAGTATAATGAGACTCAGTCAGTCTAATGAGTTTTCAGTCATGTGAAGTAGACCCCCCCCACACACGCGCACACACACACACACACACACACACACACATATATATATATATATATATATATATATATATATATATATATATATATATGGGTCTATGTTTCTTAATCAAAATTTCACTATCTCGAACAAGAAACATCGAGACCCATTAAAGCAAAACTGCACTACATCAAAGCCAGTTCTACAAAAATATAGTAACTCCAAGATCACACTACAGTGGGGAACTGACTTTAGTGAAAGTGTATGTATGTATGTATATATATATATATATATATATATATATATATATATATATATATAAATGTATATATTGGTTAGAAAAAAGTCAGTAGTTTAAATTGTTGAGAAATTATGGAAAAAAAGCAAAATTATAACCTTTGAGGATGAGGCATGGCTAGCAGTGCATCATGGAGGAGCGAAGTGTCTTAGCTCCTTTTAGTTTTGGTCTTTAACTACCTCAGTCTTTTTCAGCCAAAATGGAAAATGCTATGGCCATTCAGGTTGTGGCAAAATAGATTAATCAAGCAAGTTGAGAGGATAGCTTTCCAGAGAGGCAGCTTCTCACCCATTTGCTTGAAATGATGCAGGTTATAACTCTGGAAACTAAAGGTCTTCAGCATTGAATATATGAGCAACAAGACTGTATCTGAAATTTGCAGAAGAACTAACTTCAGCATAATTTAATGGTGAAAACTGATGTTAATCACCAGTATAGGCAGCAAATAACTTCTCCAAAAGATGTACTGTCTGATGTCTGTGATAAGTTAGAGGACCTAGAGAACAGGCAGGGGAGGAGCAACTTGTAGATGTTAGACATTCGAGAGGAAATTGATGAAAATAAACTTATGGATTTTATTTGTTATAAATATATGCCTGTTTTGAACACACCCTCTGATATTGACTGGGAAATTGATAGGATCGAATGGGTGGGGAAGAGATTGAGGCATTGAGATGTCCTAGACAGGTCATTCTTAAACTGCCTTCATATACTGAGAGAGACTAGTTGTTGAATAACATTAACCTCATATATAAAGTGAAGATTGAGGGTAATGCCATGCATGCAGTTCAAGATTTTTCCAAGGCTACCTATTTCAAACACAAAAGTTTTGCTGAGTTCTGACAGGAGCTGAAAAAAAGGGCCACATTATCTGGCTTGTCTACCCTTCTGACTTAGTAGCCATAATAGATGGTCAGAAAAGATGCTTTTCCTCTGCTGATGATGTTCAACAAGCCCTCTGTGTGAAGCAGGCATCTGGGAATGAGGAAGCTCCTACCCAACAACATAGATTGAGAAGTGCAGAAGTGGTCCATTAAGAAAATGTTGTCACCTTCTCATGGACCACTATGCAAGAGATGGCCTGGGCCAGTAATAGGTGGAGGGCAAGAGACTCTGGCTCAGAAGAGCATAAAAGAGGTTGAGATGAACAGGAAGAGAGTCCATGGTGGAACACGTTATTCAAACTGACCATCAACCATAGCAAAATGAAGGGAATTCTGGCACTTTATATAATGAAGGACTACGCTCTGCGGATGATAATCCTAATCCTACAGATAAAAAAGCAGTGATAATGGGAAATTTTGGTCCCAAAAGTGTTAAGACCTTGACGTGCTTAACAAGTAGCTGGGAAAAGGTATGATGGGTTGCAGTGCTTTTGGACAAATTTCTTAGCAATATTTTAATGTAATGGACAAACTTTTGGAGGTATAATTAGTTTTGCAGTTCCAGTGTAATAGGATACAGTTGTAAGAAGTATTTTAGTAGATGCATTTATTTGTCATTGAGACTTGATTTTTTGCTGTTTCTCCACCTTCCTAGCCTGACTACTGTGGTTTGCTGCAGGGTCTTTCTGCTTTAGTTTTGGAGATGTGGTGCCTTTCTGGTCATAAATCAAACTATTTTTATACTTTGTTGTGTGATTGTTGAGGTTCTATAACACTGGACTATTTTAAACACTGCTATATATGTGAATGTGTTAAAGTGTTATTTCAGCTGGGGAGGGATTCAATTTTCTTTGGATTTTTTTGTGGGGGATGGGGATTGCCCATGTTTTTCTCTTAAGTTTTCCCATTGTGGAGTTGCTCTTTGAGCCACCTCAGCTGTGAGTGAGTTATAGATCCAGGGAAGATCCAAGAGTGTTTTTATACCTTGTCCATATGGGAAGGGTGGTGGTATGTCAAAGGAGGTTATTGAGTGAGGGTATAATTTTTCACTGCTATGTTTTGTTTCTTGGAATATGTGTGTGTGTGTGTGTGTGTGGGGGGTCACCTCATTAAGATGGGGAAGATTCAAAATAAATTGAAAATAATTATATCTGATATTATTTTTCCACAAGATGTGAAGTTGTCCAGAAAGGAAGCAGTCAAGTGAGGAGGGTGGGATTTTGAGTTGCTGGGATGTCATGGTGTATCGGGGTGGAGAGGGGTTCTAATATTAGTTAAAAGAAATTTGCAAGTTAAAGTAGAAGGTACACAATGAAGATACCAATGTCAGATGGGTAATTCTAGTCATGGACTTTAAGGGATAAATCTGGAAGGTCATATTGTTGTATGGTCCAAATGTTGATTCCCCTTCATTTTTTGAATAGTTTTACCTGGAATGGTATATCGTGCTGCCTTTCTGTGATGTGAAGGTGACTGGAGGAACCTTCAGTCTGATATTTAACTGAGTAAGGAATAGGAAGTTTAGTCACAGGGAAAAGAATTATAGAGCATGAAAGGTGCTGGCCAAGTAGATTGTGGATGAGGGTTATATAGATGTATAGAGACAAAGGAATCCTCTTTGTGAGAGCTTTACTTTTTTGCAAGACTAGGAAAGACAAGCTAGTTGACTGGACAGATTTTTGTTAAGGGGCAAGGTCTAAGAGCAGGTTAAGAGTCCTAGAGAGGACACCAATGTTTTCACATCATTCCCGTGCTGTCTTAGGTGTTAGATGTTAGGCATTCTTTTCGGATTAGATGGGAGACTAGATGGGGATGGAAGAAATGATGTTGGGTAGGAGAGTTGCAGTCAGTAAATAGGGTACTGAATTACAGGAAGAAGGATACAAATGGTGGGAGGTAAAGAAATGTGCTTTTACAGGACATTTAATGAGTGCTGAGGGTTTCTTAGACAGAAAATAGGAAGCAGATTTTTAGAATGGAGCAGGCATTATAGCAAATTTAGAGGGTTGTTGATGCATTTCCAGATGGAGGAGTGGATGAGGAAAGTATATGTCAGATTATGAGATTGAAAGCAGTCATTGTTGAGAAGGCATGGACTTTGATTGAGAAGCAGCTTATTAGTTCCAGCGTTTTTGGTTGCTAGGGGAGAAAGAATCTTGTAAATGGTTAGCTGTGAAACGTAGGGTTTAAAAGCCTTCTTCAGTTTGCAAAGATGGACCAGAGATATAGAAATCAGATCAGATCCAGAAAGACTTTTGGGATTTTATTCGACTTTATATCAGTTGTCCAGAGATGTTAATTGGGTTGGGGAGGAGAAAACCTGTCTCTTTGGTTGGATGAGGGAAGACATTCTGTATAGAAAAGAAATGTTTTTTTTGTAAGAGCCATCTGTCATATTGAGGTGCAGGATGTGATGAAGGATCTGAAGGGAAGCAAATCTCGCTGTGGAGATAGTTTTACAGGGAGATTTTATAAGCCGTATCATGAGCTTTTGGTTAAAATGTTAACTTTAATTTTTAATGCCAGTGCTTCTGCAGGGTCTCTTCCTGACTCATTTACTAAGGACATGGTGGTATTAATAGATAAAAACTAACAGGATGTGAGGATGCCAGGTAATTAAAGATAGAAGTGTTGAGGATGTTAATGTGGAGAAGGACCCAGGTGATGTGATAGCTTTTAAGACGTATGCAGCAGTGGCTGAAAGTAAAAGAGAAAAGCAGCAACAAACTGAGACAGAGTTTGGTTTTGTGGCAGCAGAGAATACAGTAATTAAACAATGTGCAGCAATAGGAACTGGCAAAGAAGAAGAACAGCAACAACCTGTAAGTTAAACAGTTAAAAATAACAGAAGTCCAACTGTTAGAATAACAACAACAAATGGCAGTATATTAGAAAGATATTGTGTATGGGACAATTTGGTAACTGTTCTGAGCTTTAAAGTTGAAGAAATTTGGTCAATCATACATATAGGCACATCAACTGTTTCTGAGTTAACGTTTGAAACAGAGGGACTGGTGATGAAATGCTTGAAACTGTGTAACAAACTGAAGGATATTTATTCATGGAACAATTATTTGTTTACTGATAGTATCTTAAATATTTAAAAAAATGTTGCTTTGCAGTTTAGAACCAATGAACGTGAAGAAGAATATATTAAAACACATGCAGACTTTGTGTGAAACCTTTGATAACATTTTGAAAGTTAGAGATGAGAGAAATTTATGGAATTGAAGATGGAGGTTAAAAGCTATTTAAAAATGTGAAGCAAACATGGTGAAACACTTGCCAAGTGTTACTTTTGTGGTTGGTCAGCGAGAGACTTTATGATAAGATGACCAGACTAAATTATGTTTGTTTTGTCGGGCCATTTCACATTTAATTAATGAAGTGTGAGGAGGAAGAGCATTCAGTAAGAAGTTGTGTGACTGAATGCATGTTGTGTAAAAAAGGAACACTTTTGGATGAATTATCAAAGCAAAAAATAAACAGTGAGAAAGACAGGGACAGTGAAGAAAATATACATGATAAAGGCCAACAAGAGGCTTGGGGGAGAGGGTGAACTAAGGGAAGAAGAAGAAACTGTAGAAAAAGAAAAAAATATGGAGAAGGACAGGAGGAGATTGCATGCAGGAAGAAAGGTCAGGAGAAGGAATTAACACTTATAATTTTTCTGAAGTTCTAGCCAGCGCAAAGTCTGATTCTAAAAATTGAGTATTTGTATATAAACCCAGGAAAAATATTCAGTAAAATAAAGAGTAAAAATAAGACAACAAAAATTACAAAAAAATGTTTCCACTAAACTTAAAAGGAAGGAAAGACAATATTTTTGGAGTGTTTTCAGTAAATGTGAATGGCATTATTAACACTGTAAGAAGAACCAGAATTCTGTGCTAACTGTGATGTGGATGTTTTTCTGTTAAAGGATGTAAGGTTCCTGAGAAATGAAGAAAGACTGCAAACTAAAAAATTGTTGGGTGGAAATATGATATGGAACGTAGTAAATGAGCATTGTTTTGGAGAGTCTGTGTTGTGTAAACAAATAGTAAAAGCACTAGATGTAATGCTGGAGAGAATGGGAAGGTTAATTAGGTTCATAGGTTCATAGGTTCATACTAGGCTATCTGCCCGAGGGCATTTACAAGCCTAGCCCATAGTTTTGTGGCTTACGCCACCCCTTTAGTATGGGGAACTATACCCATTATTTTGCTGTGCCTCTGTTGAGCAGTGACACTGAGGTAATCCCTGGGGTATATCTGCGATCTCCCATCCATTGGTCAAGATTTCTCTTGAACAAGGCCAGCGAGGTGCTCTGCCTCACATATACCGGGATTTTATTCCACAGCATAGGGAGTCTTTGGGTGATGAATCTATCCCTCCAGCACGTCCTATTAATAGCCGTGTCGAGGTTTAAGTCTCCCGCCCTTGTGGCTCTGACGGATCTAGATTTTTGAGGTGAAGCATATTCATCAAATCTGGGTTTGACATGGCCTTGTATGTTAGGCAAAGGTCACCTCTGAGCAAGCGGTGGCGACTGAATAGAGCTGGAGTTCTTTCAGTCGGGCA
The DNA here is from genome assembly GCF_019279795.1 of Protopterus annectens. Taxonomy (NCBI): domain Eukaryota; kingdom Metazoa; phylum Chordata; order Ceratodontiformes; family Protopteridae; genus Protopterus; species Protopterus annectens. The sequence goes on along the minus strand of NC_056748.1, from coordinate 252,236,501 downwards.
GCATAGGGCAGATGTTTGAGACCCTTTATCCTTTTGGTGAGGAACTTTGTGGCCTCTCCAGCTGCTGCAAGTGTCGGGTCAGATACATTCGAATGGGGCATTGTACTCAATCATTGGTCTGATGAGTGATGAGTATAGGGAGACTATGACCTCCCTTGATCTAGATGAGAATCCCTTCATGATAAGGTGGGCAATGTAGAAGGTCTTCCTAATTACTTTAGCTACATGGGTGTCGAATGACAGACTACTATCAACCTGGGTCCCCAGGTCCCTGATAACTTCTTCTGTACTCAGTGGATTGCCACCTATTTGGTAGCTAGGGGTAACCTTGTTTTTCCGAAGGGTATGACTATGCATTTTTGGCATTTAACTTTAGGCCATGGCTCTGGCACCAGTTATCCGTTTCTGTGAGACCCTTCTGAAGGATATCTGTGTCAGATGTGTTTTCTACTATGGCGCCCAGTTTGCAGTCATCTGCAAACTTTGTCAGCCATAACCCTCCTGTGTTTGCTTGTACTTGGAAAAGTAGATGCCAAACAAGAGTGGGCCCAGGACTGAGCCCTGTGGTACACCACTTGTGACAGGCTTTGAGTCTGACATGGCGCCAGCAACTCTGACCCTGTGGGTTCTGTCACTCAGCCAGTTTGCAACCCATCTTGTGATGTATGGGTTAACATTTAAGCTGATGAGTTTTTCAATGATACCCGAGTGGGGTATTGTATCAAAGGCCTTCGCCAGATCGAGGTAGGCTGTATGGACTGCCTTTCCTCATCAATGGCTTTGGTGACTGTTTCGAAAAGTCAACCAAGTTTAGAAGGCATGATCTGCCTTTGACAAAGCCAAACTGGGATGGATCCAAAGTCTGCAAATTCCTATGTCTTTATTTATGAGGTCCATTATGATCCTCTCCATGGCTTTGCAGATAAGGCTTGTCAAGCTAATGGGCCGGTAATTTCCAGGGTCGGTGGAGGCACCGCCTTTGTGAAGTGGGACCACAGTTGCAGTGCGCCACTCCTGGGTGCGTATCCAGAGGTAAGACTATGATTAAACAGCTGTCCTAGCTGTGGGTTTAATTCCTCGTTGAGTTCGTGGAGCACACAGCCAGGGACACCATCAGGTCCCATGGATGCTGTGTTTTTGCTTTGGAGAGAGCAGTTCTCACTTGGGCGTTGGAGATGTTTGGGGGCTGCAATTGCTTGGTATAGATATCTCTCCTTTTGGGGAGGGGAGAAGTTTGCACTGAACCTGTCAGCCAGTATGTTGGCAATGTCTGTAGGATCAGTAATCTTCACATCATTTTGAACTAGTTCTGAGCATATCTGGGAGTTTCCTCCCAGGTTTCTAACATAGCTAAAGAAGGCCTTATGATTGTCTTTTGAGTCTTTAGCTATTTTTCTCTCAAAATTTGCTTTGGATGATTTTATGAGAGCTCTTAGTTTTTACTTATAGTGATCAAGGGTGTCTTACCTTTTAAGGATTTTGCTCTATCTTGGAGTAGCTTCCTCCTTTTGTTGTAGAGTTTGTTTATGGCTGGGGTCCACCAGAGTGGACGCTTGCCTTTGGTACAAAGAGTCTTTGTTTTGCTTGGGATTGCCTTATCCATGCAGTCCTGCAGGTGCTGGTAGAAGGCATTTGTAAGTGATTCAGCGGCTTGAGTACTGTTTTCCGTCGGCTCGGGGGCCTTAAAGGAGACCACACTAGTCTTTAGAAGTGTGAAGTCGGCTTTCGAGAAGTTCTTTACTGTGGTCTTTTTTATTTCAGGTGGGGGTGGGATGAGGACCTCCAGCGAGATTAGTTTGTGATCTGATCTCACCAGTGGATATGAGGCGGAGAGAACATGTTTATGTAATTACAACATTGTATGTATATTTATTTATTTGTTTATTTATTTGACATTTGTTGACCGGGATATTCTGAATGATCTTGTGCCCTTTTTCAGCAGAGGCCTGGGGAGAAAAGCTCCACAATACAAATTATGCAAGTATAATAAATTCACAGTAACAATTTTGATAAGTACAATAATTAAGAGAACAATATATACAAGTAAATAAATTCAGAGTACCACTTGTCCAAATATTAAGGAATTAACAAGAGTGAAGGAAAAAAGACAGTAAAAGTTAAATATAAGAAGATGAGGAAAGATGTCAGGATGCAAAACGTGTTAGAGATCTTGGAAAAAGATACGATTCAGATAAGTAGTAAGAGTTGGGAAGGTGTAAAAATCAAGCTGTCAATGAATTGCAGAAAAATAGATCATAATAGAAATATACATGATGACAGAAGACATAGTTGGATAGTGGGAAACAGGAGGAAGAAGGAAAGAAAGTTAGGGAGGGAAAAAGGAGACAAGATAAGGAAGGGAACAGATAAGGTGGGATGGTTGCAGGAACAGCTCCAGGTACTTAAAAGGTAATTTCTGAGAAATTTCTTGAATTCTTGAGCATGGATGACACTTCTAAAAGCCATGGGAAGCTTATTCCAAGATAGTGCTGGAAGGTAGCTTAGAAGTTGAAATTTGGAAGGTATCAAGGAATAAGAGAGTCTAGTTCATCAAATATTAGACTATGTGGTGGTTAATATGAAAATGATAATTGCAAGGCACTTTAATTAAGAAGTAAAAAGAAAAGGAAAGATGTAAAAATACAGGAAGTGATAAAATGTGGTAAATTAGCTGTGTAAAATAAAAGTCAGTGGACTAGGAGGGGGCACTTGGATCTGAAACTGATTCTTTTGTATTATTGGAAGGCTTGGGGGTAGCAGATGGTGATACAGTTATGATGGGGCTTTTAGACCATTTAGCAAAATAGATGAAAGTGATGGAAGAAGGAGATTATATTAAAATAGGAAAGGAATTAAAAATAATAAATGGGAAATTATGGGTTGAAATTGGAGAGTGGAATGTATTACGGTTATGGAAGGATCATATAATCATTAATGACTTCAATAAAATCTGGTTTGAGTGGTGGATTGAACTTAAAAGAAATCTAAAAAGTACTCTTTTTTTTCCCTGTAGTAGGATGATGTAAGAAAAGAAAAGAAAGTGAGGCATGAAAAAATTTATAGAAATATATTACAGAATTTATAGAGTTGTGATATGGAAAAAGAAATGTATAAAATAAACTGAGAAGCATAAGGTGTTATTGTTTAGGTAGAGATATTATTTACAAGGGAGAAGGCAGGCAGCATATGCATATTTGGGTAACAGAATAAAAGAGGATATTAGTATAATGACAGAAACGAAAAATGTAAAAAGAGAGGTAAAAAGAACACATAAGGAGATTCTGAGCATCGTAGTACAGCATGTGGAAAATAAAGAAATTTCCAGAATGAGTTAAGAAAGAATTTGTAAAAGAAATTACTATTAGAGAATTGGATAAAATATTTAGGAAAGTAAATCTTGATTCAGTATCAGGCCAAGATTATATAGGGTATTTAATGGACTAGAAATTAATGGATTGTCAAATAGAGTATTTTGCAAAATGTACTGAATGATTGGTTGAAGGAAGGGTTTGTTTATGAAGAGTTATGCAGTGGGATATTAAAATTTATATCAAAGAAAAATGAAAAGAATAAAATAAAAAATTTGGAGACCCAACACTCTAAATCACACATATTGTAACATTTTTAAGAGAATAATACAGAAAATAATAAAAGGAAGGAAGAGGGGTATTATGGAAGAAAGTATATATATGGTGGAAAAGGGAAGGGGTGTAAAGAATTTTTATTGGTTATGAGAGAAATTGAGGATGATGTTATAAGTAAATGTGAGGATATACAATTTATGGTAGATGATATTAGCAAGACTTTTGATAAAGTAGGACTTGATGCTCCATGGGATGTTATGTATTAGTATGGAATACTAATATAATTATTAGAGTAGCATGTCAGCATATCAGAATAACAGAGTGAGAGTGCCAGTGAATGAGTGGTTGAGTAAAGATATATGTGTGAGGTTTGGAATGAAACAAGGATGTCTTTCAAGTGGAATATTGTTTGCACTGGTGATGAATGTGATAGCGAATGAAGTAGCTCATAGCATGTACGATTCTTGATATGTGATGCAAAAGATGGTGATGATACGGTAGGTTTGACATACACAGACAGTATAGCTGTAGTTGCTAATAACAAAATATAGGTGAGGAAAGTGCTGGTTTGTCTGAAAGAATGTTTAAAGGAAATTGGAATGATCTTGAATATAAAAGTAAGGTTTTGAGTGATGTGGCGAAAATTTGCAATGTGTATTTTATACAGAATGAAGTGTCTTTGCTAGGAATAACATTTGGGAAAAATGAAATGTTTAGGATGCAGTGGGTTAAAAGAAATGAAGAATGTCTTCACAAGTAGAACAAAATTTGTAGCAATCCTCCTAAGGTGCATTCACATATAATTCTTCTTCTTCTTTTGGCTTTTTCCGGTTAGGGGTCGCCACAGCGGATCACCTGTCCGCTCATGATTGGCAGTGGAGTTTTACAGTGTTGAGTTGCCAGCAAGGCACCCAACCTTCCACAGAAGGCACACACACACATGCACTCACACCTAGGGCCAATTTAGAGTCTCCAATCCACCTGCAGCATGTCCTTGGGATGTGGGAGAAAACCGGAGCACCCGGAGGAAACCCACACGACCACAGGGAGGACATGCAGACTCCGCACAAAAGGCACCCCAGCCGAGGATCGAACCAGAGAACCTCTTGCTGTGAGGTGACAATGCTAACCATTGCACCATCGTGGCCGCCCTTGCATTCACATATATTATACATGATTAAATAAGAGAATATAGTACAATACAATACCAAACAATACAATATAATGCAATGCAATGTAGTAAACAACTAAGTTATTGCACTTGGGTAAATTGCACATGAAAGGAATAAAGAAAGGTGCACGGGAATGTAAACATATACCTTATAGTACCGATGGCTATTATCTGTACTCAGTGTGAGTATTTAGCATTGTTCAGTTCATGTATGGCTCTGGGATAAAAACTGTGCTTCAGCCTGTTTGTCTGAGCTGGAATGGACTTGAGCCATATGCCAGAAAGCAGCAGCTCAAACAGGTGTTGTCCAGGGTGAGAATGGTCTTTCAAGATGTTGGTTGCCCTGCTGAGACAGTGAGAGCTAAAGAGTTGCTCCAAAGAGAGCATTGAGCAGCCAGTGATTTTCTGGGCAGAGTTAATGATCCTTTGAAGAGCCTTCCTGTCTGCCACCAAGCTGTTGGCATACCATGTGGAAATGCAGTACATCAGCACAATTTCAATAAAACATTGGTAAAAGGACACCAGTAGCTTTTCCTGCAGGTTGTTTTTCCTGAGAATCCTGTAAAGGGAGTATCTGCTGTGCCTTCTTGACTGCCTCCATGGTGTTTATGGACCAAATATATCTTCTGCCACATGTATACCTAGAAACTTGAAGGCAGGAGCTCTTTCCACACAGCCACCATTGAAGTATATTGGGTTGTCAACTGTGTTGTGACTCCAGAAAATCTATTATGAATTCTTTTGTTTTGGCAGAGTTCTGGGTAAGGTTGTTCACAGTATGCCATGCAGCTAGTCTTTGAACTTCATCTGTATATGCTATCTCATCTCCACCTGAAATAAGTCCAACTTCTGTGGTGTCATCTGCAAACTTAATGATGGCATTAGTAAAATGAGAGTGGACACAGTCATGGGTTTAAAGAGTATACAGAAGGGGGCACACAGCCTTGTGGGATACCAGTGTTTAGTCTGAGAGGTACGGGCCTAGTCTAACCATCTGAGGATAGTTAGTCAAAAAGTCTTTAATCCTAGGCCATTGAGTTTAGTGACCAGTCTATCTGGGATAACTGTGTTAAAGGCTGAACTAAAGTCTACAAAGAGCATCCTTGCATAACTCCCCCTGCTTCTCAAGATGACAAAGTGCATTGTGTAAGCCAGTGGAGATGGCATCTTTTGTAGACCTGTTTGCTCTGTAAGCATACTGGTGTGTATCCAAGATAACTGGGAGACTGTCCTTGATGTGTCACAGAACCAGTTGTTCAAAGCACTTCATGATGACTGAAGTACGTGCCACTTACTTGTTGACAGTAATTGTTGAGACCACTGATGACAGGTTTCTTTGACAATGGAATGATCATAGCTGACTTCGGACAGGATGGAATAGTAGACTTAGACTGACACAGGTTGAGGATCTTTGTAAAGACCCCACAGAGTTAGTCTCTGTATTCTTTCAGCACCCATCCTGTCACTCCATCAGGGCCAGCAGTCTTTCTTGGATTTACCACTTTGTGCACATGTCTTGCATCATGCTCTTGTACTGTGAAGGTGTGGTATAGGAGGATGGTATAGCTGACATAAGACTGCTGTGGCCTATCTGTTGGTGCCTAGGCATGACTGTCTCTGCCATTTCCACCTCAAAATGGGTGAAGAAATAATTAAGTTCCTCTGCCATTGAGGCATCTCCATCAACAGCCATACGGTTACTGGTTTTATGATTGGTGATGTGCTGAATATTTAGCCATAATCATCATGGGTCCTTGTTGGTAAAGTGGTCCTCTATTTTCCTTTTATAGGCCACTTTAGCCTCTCTGATGGCTTTCTTTAGCTTGGCTCTAGCCACACTGTAAAGGACTTTGTTGCCAGACCTGTACTGGGGTACTTGAGAAGAGATCTGACCTCCTTCATCATCCAGGGCTTCCCTGCTTGTCCCTTTCACCAGGAAAGTGAATTAGTTCAACAAAAGGACAGGAAGGATCAGAAAATTGTCAGGGATGAAGTGGATCACAAAAACTGTACTGTGTAATCCAGTCCCTGGTAGGGTAGCAAACTCTAATAGCTTACAGGATTCAGTGAACAATCTTGGTGAAATGGACGAATCAGATCAAGCTTACGAATGAGAAATCCCTTTAGATGTTCCCCCTCTGAGATGTTCTGTAAGATTAGTGAACAAGGGGAATAGTTTGAGCCAACAGCAACACATTGGGATACATTTTCATTCGAGAGAGAGGTGATGGAATAAACAGACAACTCGCCCTTGAGTTCATTAGAGGATCATTTTATTATGGACCAACTGCCTACACATACAGGTACTGTTGCCATTACTTCCTATTTTGACTTAAAAATTAATTGGCTCTGAACATCACTAAGTTTTCTTGAAAGGGTTTAATTTTATACCTGCTGGTAGAGCCTCTATTGTGATACTCTTTTAGATCTAAAGTTGTTTACTTGGAAGTTAAATTTTGATATTCCTTTTGATGACCACAAACAGAGTAGGACTAGCTTTGTTGAGCCAAGAAGGAAAAGTTTGGCAAACCCCCCACTGCACCCTGTATTTGGTGTGTTTGAGAAAGTTTGCGAGAAGGACATTTGTGAGTTATTGAACGGTAAGTAACAGAAAAAATTCTTTAACATGTCACATGATGACAGAGTATTATTAAACAGTTTTATTAATGACAAGAGTATTAGATGCATGAAACCAGCCAAGGGTAGAGGTGTGGTGGTTATGGGCACACATGATTATTCAGGGAGGTTCCTGAGATTATTGAATTATGTGAATCTTTACACCGTGGTTTCAGTCAATGAAATTAATATCACCTTTCGTGCGATCAGAATAGCCTAGGACGAATTTCTTTTGTTTGACCAAGTGTCTTAAGGCATATACGACTTTCTTAGGGTGGAACATCCAGTCATTCCTAGTATTTTTGGGATTCTGAAAATTCATTCCTGTGTATTTGGCCCACCCTTACACCCTATTGTGGCCGCACGTGGCTCAGTAATGGAACCCCTTGCTAAATTCATCGACTTTAAGTTGAAGAACCCTTTTGTTCCATTTCCACACATAATTAGGGATTTGTGGGACTTTATCAATAAGTTAAGAGGAGTGTGCCTTGAAGAATCTGCTGTCTTTGTGACGTGATATTCAGAGTTTGTTTACAGTTACACCCCAGGACACTGGTTTGGATTGGTTCCTTAAGGTTGTGACAAGGTTTGGTGGCCTTGATACCACAGAGACACAGCTTGTATTAGACGTTATGGAAATGGTGCTTCACACCAACTTTTTATAATTTGGGCTGAGTTTTTTTAAACAGATTTCTGACATGGCAATGGGAGCTGCATGTGCTCCCTTGTTTGCCAATGCAGTTTTGTTATAGTGGGAGTTAAAGTTTATGTTTAAGTACCCCTAGTATAAGGACTGTAGAGGTTACTTCCACTATTTGGATAATTTGTTGATTATATGGGATGGTTCCATGGATGAGTTTTTGGAATTTCTAAAGTTTTTACAGACTAGTACCTCTTTTCTTAGATTTACTTCCACCATTAACCAAGGCAAAATTCATTATTTGGATATCAACATTTCTAAATCACTTGAAAGGGAGTTTATAACTCAAATATACCATAAACCTACTTTTTGTAATGCTTTTCTTTCTTTTAGCAGTTGTCACCCCTTTCATTAGAAGAAAGGGGTGTTTAAAAGTCAACTGATTAGAATTTTGGGGTTAACATCGGTTGATATGGATTGCTTGAAACAATTTGGGGTATTAAAGCAAATGTTTTTAAATAAGGGATACTCTTCACTTTTACTTGAGCAACTGCAGAATGAAGTCTGGGCACACAGAAGAGATTGTTATTCACCGAACATCACTTTTGGTCTGGAACAAATGACCAGTGGGGGTCAGGGAATAAATGAAACATCGATTTATATTGACAACATGGTTCTGCACTACTCCTTAGATGTTGGGGTCATCCAGAATATTATTTGTAAGAACTGGCACCTGTTAACGAGTAATGTGGACATTAAAAAATCTTCCCTCAACACTTCCCTCTTTACCCTAGATTTACATTCAAAAACAGAAGGAATATCATACTTTTGATGGAGAAGCCAGATTTTTGAGATTGTAGGTCAACCTGTCTCCAGAAAATGTGGTCATTGTAACCAATGCCCTTATATCTGCACCTCTGTTGAAGGAGTTTGGGTAACCAAATTAAAACAGGGTAAGTGTGGTCGTAGATTTAATTGTGGTTCTGAGAGGGTTGTTTATTTTGCATTATGTGCATGTGCACACTTTTTTTATATTGGCAAGACCATTAACTCCCTGAAGAAAAGGATTTACCAGCACCTGTATAGCATTCGGAAGTTGGATAATAAAAGTGCCTTGGCCAGACAGGCCAGAGGTTTAAACATTTTAAGTTTTTAGTCTTTGAACAAATTAGAATGGGAGTATTCTCTGGAGACTGGATGAACAACTTATTACAGCGAGAAATGTTCTGATGGTTTTACTTTGATGCTACAAATTTTCCTGGCTTAAATGAAAACATCTCTATATCTAGTGGACTAAAAAGGAGAGCTAATATGTGTTAATTTTTTTTTAAATTTTTAGTCTTATTATTGGTTATGTTATATATTTTTGATCTAAAGTTGGTGTTTTTATGTTTCATTGGGTGGTGTTTGGATTTTTATATTGGTTCATAATGATTGGTGAACACATGGGGGTGTGAACAATCAGCAGTTGCTCTTTTTGTGCATAAAAGGAACAGGAAATTACTCACTGTTGGTTCTGATGATGTCTGATTCTGAAGAAAGTGCTTAACACTGTATGTTTCATTTTATCTGTGTGGATTTCCATTAAAGTACATTTTAGAGCCGGTTCTGATGGTTTGGACATTTTTTTATTACTATTTTTTTTGGTTGGTGTTCTTTCATAGTCGGTTTGTGGTCTTAGTTTTAGATATAGATATATATAGATAGAGATATTTATACTTGTTAACAGAGTAACTACAGTGGCCTATGGACCCTTTTCATGTATCACCTGGGCCTTGAAGGCATTCCACAAAGAGTAATGCAAGAACTTAAAACAAAAATTAGTACCTGACAACAGTTTAGACGTGTGCATATATTAGAGATAAGGTTGTATACTGATTTGTCATAATACCTGACTGATTATTATGCCATTTTAAATGCAAATCCAATTTCCTAATACATATGTGATAAGTTTATACTGGACAATGCAATATTTGATGACTAATAAGTTTCCTTTAAAAGTAGTTTCATAATAATTCGCCTTCAGAAAGTTCATAGACATTATTTGCAAAAACGTCTACACAGTTATGTTAGTCATCTATATTTGGAAGTCATGCTGCATGTCATATTATAATACAAAATACATTTTCAATGTCTTTCTTGTTATGCACAATTGCTTTACCACATTTTTGTAGATATTTTGCTCACCATGCCATCTGATCTACCATCTTGGTCCTTCTTCTTTGCTGCCCTTCTATCTTTTATTTACATTTTTCAGCGAATGGTGATGACTGCTGCACATGAGCTGGCTTTTTTCTCCATTGTTATCTGTTACATAATAAAAAAGAAATACACAGAGCCCAGCACAGTAGTATAATGTATTTTACTTACTATGGCTGTTGTTGTGTGCCAGCCTGAGAAATATTCACAGATCTGCACACACATTGCTAGCACATACATTATAAACAATAAGGCACTTGTATTTGATTTATTTATTATCACCTGTAGAACAGTAATCTAGAAGGACCTTTTTTAGATTCAGCCTGAAAGCACTGTATGGTTTAATGACTAGCTCAGAGTCACACAGGACGCAAACAGAGGTTAACAGAATTAAACGCTGGACCACAGGAGACAGCTTATTAGTAGTGCATAGCCTTAGTCCTTTGCATTGACATCCAGACTATATTAAATAGGGCAGGAAGGAAGGAAGAGACATGACCAGTATCTAAAAGTCATCATCATCTTCTTTCAGCTGTTCCCATTAGGGGTCGCCACTGAAGATCGTCTGTTTCCATTTCCTCCTGTCCTCTGCATCTTGGTCCGTCACACCAACCACCTGCATGTCCTCTCTCACCACATCCATAAACCTTATCTTAGGCCTTCCTCTTTTCCTGTTACCTGTTAGCTTCATCCTTAGCATCTTTTCCCAATATACTCAGCATCCCTCCTCAGCACATGTTCAAACCAACGTAATCTTGTTTCCAAACCTTCCAATCTGGGCTGACCCTCTAATATACTTATTCCTAATCCTGTCCACCCTCATCACACCCAGTGCAAATCTTAACATCTTTAACTCTGCCACATCCAGCTCTAACTCCTGCCTTTTTGTCAATGCCACTGTCTCCAACCTATATAACATAGCTGGTCTCACTACCCTCTTGTAGACCTTCCCTTTCACTCTTACTGGTATTCGTCGTGTCACAAATCACTCCTGACGCTCTTCTCCACCCACTCCATCCTGTCTGTACTCTCTTCTTCACCTCTCTTCCACACTCACCATTACTCAGAACTATTGATCCCAATTATTTAAACTCATCCACCTTCACCACCTCTACTCCTTGCATCCTCACCATTCCTCTATCCTCCCTCTCATTCACACACATATATTCTGTTTTAGTCCTGCTGATCTTCATTCCTCTTCTCTCTAGAGCATATCTCCATCTCACCAGGTCTCCTCCACCTGTTCCCTACTCTCACTACATATCACAATGTCATCTGCAAACATCATAGTCCACGGGGATTCCTGTCTGATCTCGTCTGTCAACCTATCCATCACCATTGCAAATAAGAAAGGGCTCAGAGCTGATCCTTGATGTAATCCCACCTCCATCTTAAATGCAGCCGTCACTCCCACTGCAGACCTCACCACTGTCACACTACCCTCATACATATCCTGTACCACTCTTACATACTTCTCTGACACTCCTGACTTCCTCATACAATACCACAATTCCAGACTTCCTCATACAATACCACAATTCCATTGTAGGCACCCTGTCATATGCTTTCTGTAAGTCCATAAAGACACAATGCAACTCCTTCTGACCTTCACTGTACTTCTCCATCCACACTCTTAGAGCAAACATCGCATCTCTAGTGCTCTTTCCCGGCATGAAACCATACAGCTGCTCACTAATCATCACGTCCCTTCTTAACCTAGCTTCCACTACTCTTTCCCATAACTTCATGCTGTGACTGATCATAAAGATAATACGGTTTAATCTTGATATCAGAAAGTACTTTTTCTAAGAGACTGTGGGACAGGTGGAATTAATTACTGGTCAAAAGCTAAGACAACTGGGATCTTTACTTAAGACATCTGCAGCACTCATACAAAATAAAGTAACAGTGTGCTTCTGCCAGCTAGTCTATGTAATGTAATATACTGTATCAGTGCTTTAAGTTATGACTGAGCATACTGTAGTCCTCTATTTTTCTGGTGTGAAATGTGTCAGACTTTTACATAATTCATTGAACTGGCTGTTCAGAAATACTCAGTGCCAGATGCCAGTCTGGAAGTGTTGTAATTTTTGAGGTCTCATAACATAGGTGGGGGCATAAGAATATAACAGCTTGAAATATTACTTTTATCTTCACTGAGCTAGGTTACATAAATTATATGCTAATGATACAGATATTTCATTTGTGCAGGTTTTATAATGAGTTCTGGCTTCATATGTTTTAAATTTGCAGATTTTTGTCCCCTGCAAAATACATAAGACTGTAAATGTGATACAGTTATCAATCTAAGCAGCTCCATAAAAGAAAATGTTTCATATGGTTCTTTGAGTAAGATGCATTCCATTTTCCCCAGATATCAGACATTCAGAGGGTTTCCATTAAGACAACCACAGTGTGAATGGTTATATATAAACATGACAATCATAGCTCTCTAATAGTATATATTTTGGCACAAACATTTGATGCCTTTGAGAGCTTTAAAATGGAGAGAAATTAATCTATTTTGAAGTATTTCACCTCATGAACAATATAGACCATAAATATAGCGCTACACTCTTTTTTACAATTTGAATAAAACTTATCACTACTAAATGCACAGTGCCTCACTGCTAGTATGTCTGATATGGATATGGCATTATTCCATGCTCTTTTACTTTTGGCGTAAAGTCACAGTCCTCATAAATGCTTTGTGCTTGTATTCGTGAAACAGATGGTCATGTATATTAAATATACATACCATATGCTATCACATTTTAAAGTGTAAGTCAAGCAGACTTTAACTTATCACTATAGTTTCGAGTAATGCAGATTTTTTCCCATGTGTCTCTGGGGATGACTGCAGAAAAACCATGACTGTAGCACTCAAAACATATAAATCTGATTTACTGATACATCACATTAGACTGTTCATTCTCACTTAAGTGCTATGTTTGTTTTATACTGTCCCTCCGTATTTGCCTGTTTGTCTGTTGTATGCCTTTCCTTTTGTCTGCCTCACTTGCTCATTAATATTGTTATATGTTTCTAAAATTTAGGAGATGAAGTGTACTAAATCAGCCATAACTTAAAGAATATGAATTCTGAAACTCAAAAGACTGTTATTTAGTGATATGAATCCTCAGTGATTTGTCAGAAAATCACAAATTTTATGAAGAACAGAAAAGCAAAAATCTAGATATTTGAGAGGTATGATGAATATTTTATTAACGTGAAATGTTAAGAGGGTTTCATGCTAGGAGCACATTGGAATCTCAGCATAAGAAACAAAAACTTATATTTTAGGCTGCAGATCATACGATAGTCTCACCATTTAGAAAACAAAATGTGTTTCAAAAGACTTTGCTCTAAAGGTAACTCTGTTACTATGCAAGTCCTAAAATATATATCATCCACCAAAAAAAAAAAATAAATAAAATAAATAGTAGCTTACAACAGTGATATGTAAATGACAATATATTATCTGATTCAGATCTATAATGGCAAATGCTAGCACTGTATTAGCTGCAGCTATGTGAAATACCAAGCAAATGAGCCAATGAACGGTAATAAAATAGGGTATACTACAACAGCTCTCTTGTTACTAACTCATGTCTGACTTGCTTGCCGCCCCTTGTCTGACATGACAAGTGAGCAACCTCCCATTACTTAAGTACAAATAATCAACTTCCTGGAACCCAAATCTAATCCTAAAACTCCCTCCTTTTCTTTAACATCAGTGCTTGCACCCTAAGCCTAATAGTCCCTCTCATTGCCTATCCATAAATTTCTCAGTCACTCCCTAAACCTAAATTCCCCACTCATGCCCTAATATTAAATTCTCAATCATTCTCTGAATCTACATTCTCCCTTCAACTCTCTGTACCTAAAGCTGCAATCACTACCTAACCCTAAACTGCACTCACAGTCCTAAACCTAAATTCTCCAGTCATTGACTAAATCAAAATTACCCAATCACTCCAGTAACCTAAATTTCATTATTGCTCACAAACTCTAAATTAACAGATCATCTCTAAACTTAAACCCACATCCCATTCCCTAAACCTAAATTCCCAATCACTCCCTAATGATATACTCTATTCATATTTATTAAACCTAAATTTCCCAATCTCTGCTGCCTAAAGTAAAATTGCTCAAAAATTACCCAAACCTAAATTTTCCAGTTAGTACCTAACTCTAAATTACCTGATAGTTCTTTAACCTGAAACTCCCCTTCTGCTCTCTACAACTAATTTTTTTTACCTCCATAAACCTAACCCACCAATTCCTGTTTAAAAGTAATTTCAAACCATACTCCCTAACCCTAACCTTAAATTCCCGAAACTGACCTCAAGGCTGCAGCACTCACCTTAATCAAACTCAAATATTTGTCCCAGTGGGAGATGGCAACTCTAGCCAAGGCTGCAGCAGTTTGCCAAACCTTATATTTGAGTTTCCTCATGACTGGCAGTTGCTGTGAGATAAATTATTTCATGACTGCTCTGTAACTAGCTGGACCCAATAAAGTTGAGATAGCAAAATTCAAAATTAAAAAATATTTATGAATGTGTGCATCAAATAAGTTTAGACAACGTTAACAATCAATAGATATTCCATTTGTATTAAGTTAATCTAGTCACTATTAACTGAAAGACTGTTAGTAAAAACAATTTTAGCATTCAAGATGAAGCCAAATTGTGACAGAGAAAACAGAGGATTGCCTGGGTCCACACGACTGGTGCAACAAGAATAAAGAAAGAGATGTAATTCTAGACTTCTATCTGGCAAATAGCTTCATGGTTGCAAATACACGGTTCTGCAAGAAAGAAAGTCACAAGGTTACATGTAAGAGTGACCCACATGCAGCTCAGAAAGACTGCCTTCAAGTAAAAAAGGCCATTGTGGAAGGATCAGTGATTGCAAAGTCATCCCCATTGAAATGGTTGGTCTACAACATAAACCAATAGCTACCACAATCAGCTGCAAGCAGTGGTCAGAGAAGTATCTAAAGACAACAAAGACTAGGCTGTAGACCAAGAAGCTGACTAGAAAGAAAGCACAACAGTTTAAGGAAATACTTTGAGCTCTACCACATCAGGAAGGAGAAGGAGAAAGAGAAGGAGGAGAAGAAGAAGATGAAGGAGATGAACAAGAATAATAATAAGAAGAGGGAGAATGAAGAGAAGAAGGAAAAGAATAAGAATGAGAAGAAGGAAGAGAAGGGGAAGGAGATGAACAAGAATAATAAGGAGAAGGAGGAGAAAAAGAATAAGAATGAGAAGAAGGAAGAGAAGGGGAAGGAGATGAACAAGAATAATAAGGAAAAGAAGAATAAGAATGAGAAGAAGAAGGAAGAGAATGGGAAGCAGAAGGAGATGAACAAGAATAATAAGGAGAAGGAGAAGGAGGAGAAGAAGAAAAAGAATAAGAATGAGAAGAAGGGAGAGAAGGGAAAGGAGAAGGAGATGAACAATAATAATAAGGAGAAGAAGGAGAAGAGAAAAAAGAATAAGAATGAGAAGAAGGAAGAGAAGGAGATGAACAATAATAATAAGAAGAATAAGAATGAGAAGAAAAAGGAAGAGAAGGGGAAGGAGAAGGAGATGGAGAAGAAGAAAAAGAATAAAAATGAGAAGAAGGAAGAGAATGGGAAGGAGAAGGAGATGAACATGAATAATAAGGAGAAGAAGAACAAGAATAAGAATGAGAAGAAGGAAGAGAAGGGGAAGGAGAAGGAGATGAACAATAATAATAATAAGGAGAAGGAGGAGGAGAAGAATAAGAATGAGAACAAGAAGGAAGAGAAGGGGAAGCAGAAGGGGATGAACAAGAATAATAATAAGAAGGAGAAGGAGGAGAAGGAGAAAGAAAATAATAAGAAGGGCAAAACAGCATACGTGAGGAAAACAAAAAAGATATGTGACTGAGCCAGGTATGGAAATAAGTTACATATGGAGAGCTTGTGATGGAATGCTGAAGTCCAGGAAGTCATCAAAAGATGCAAGAAAATGTGGGAGATAGGAAAAAGTGATGGACCAGGCTAAGAATGAATACTGGGTGGCTAATAAAGAGGCTAAGACAGCAGCTGCAATAGTAAAGAACAAGGCATCAGAGGCGCTCAACCAGCTTCTGAAAAGTGACTCAGCAGATTGCACAAATAACCTCCATCAGGTTGCAAGGCAAAGACAGAAGCTGAAAGAAGATAATCATCAGACACCCTTCATAAGGTATGCCAGCAACAACCTGCCTCAACTGAAATTAAAGGCAAACAGGAGGAGTACATTCAGCAAATTCTAAATTAAATAAAGGAAATCCCACAGAGCTGTACTGCCCCAGGCAAGAGGAACCTACCCAAGAAGAAGTAAGAACAACACTAAGGGCAATGAAGTATAGGAAAGTAGCAAGCTCACATTGGGTTGTAGCAGATATGATTGAGATGTTCAATGACTTAGGGGAGGCATTGCTCCAGGAGGTACTTATAGCAAAATGCTGAGAAGGGCATATCCCAAATTACTAAAGAATAAGCATTCTAGTGCCATTGTACAAGAACAAAGGGGACATTCACAAGTGCGAGCAGTGTGGAGGTATCAAACTCCTGTCACACTGCAAAAAAAGTTCTGGAAAGGGTGATTGATAAATGAATACATAGAGTAGTAGAAGGCAAGATTGGAGATGAACAGTTGGATTCATATCAGGATGCAGCACAACTGATCCAATGTTTGCAGTAAGACAGATAAGAAGATGAGAAGAAACTAGAACTGAATGAGCAAGTCTGGGCATTCTTAGACTTGCAGAAACCATATAACAATGTCCCAAGAAAGCTGGCTTAGGCAGTACTTTGATTATTCAAAGTCCCAGAAACATAGGTGGAATTAGTGTAGGCCATGCACAAGAACCCAATGGCACAACTACAAACAGTGTTCAGACTCACAGAGGACTGTGTTTCAAGGTTCATCTCTGAACCCACAGCTGTTCCTTTTGGTGATAGACTAGCAAACAGGTCAGAAGAGACATCAACAAAGCTGCTGCAT
The DNA here is from genome assembly GCF_019279795.1 of Protopterus annectens. Lineage (NCBI taxonomy): Eukaryota > Metazoa > Chordata > Ceratodontiformes > Protopteridae > Protopterus > Protopterus annectens. Next base: position 252,219,263 of record NC_056748.1, on the reverse strand, counting down.
GTAGTTGAAATGGCATTGCAGCTAGACTCTGAAAAACAACTTCAGCAAATGACAAGGGAGTGGAATGCAAAACTGAAGGCACATGGACTAAAATTGACTACAAATAAGACAGTTGTAATGACAGCAAATGGGTAAATCTGAAGAATCTGAGAATTGAGATGGAAAGGAAAACAGTAGGATAGGTTAACAGCTTTAAGTATCTGGGAGGGGTGGTTGAGGAAAAGGGAAGGGTGGAAAATCTGAATGAGAAACTCAAAGCTGGAATCAAAGGGGTGCGGCCAACTGTCACAGAGTGTTAGCGGTAGTATATGACTGAAGAATGCCAAAGAATCTGAAAAGTAAGGTGTACAAAATGGTGTGACCAGTGCTACTGTATGATACAGAAACCTGGGCAGTGAAGACAGATCAACCAAGAAAGCTATAAGTAATGGAGATTAAGTGCCTGAGACAGGTGATAAGATGCACTCTGTGGGACAGATGAAGTAATGAGGACATCAGAGGAGATGCCCAAGTAGGTCCAATTGCTGAGAAGGTCAAAGAGAACAGATTACAGTGGTTTGGGCACATATACAGGAAAGCAAAAAACAATCTGATGAATAAGATTTGGGACAGACAAGAAGAAGGCAGCAGGAAACAAGGGCATACAGTAAAGAGAGATAGGCAGAACAGCTGCGACAGTTAGCCATGAATATTGACAACATTTGTCTCACACCCTAATCTAATGTAGAAAATGAGAAAAAGGGGGGGATAATGATAATGATAACAGTGATGAAGGATTATAGAATGATGTAGACAGCAACAATTCAAATACAAATGATCTTCTTAGGATGTCCAAGCAATAGTACCGTGAATGCTCCTCAGTCACTGAAGTATAACCAAGCCAAAAAACATCCACCTATAAAGAGCCAAAAATTGTTCAAATGGCAACATTCATACTCTCAAAAACATCCATAATTGATTTGCATATTGATAATTTATTTTTTTAACAAAAAAAAAAAAAGAAGTAAAACATCATTTTCTCTAATAGAAATCTTAGCTGAGAATATTAATGAAAAGTTAACATTTGCGACACTGAGACACTTAGTTGAAGGCAAAAATTCGTTTCTGTGTTGAGTTACATTAGAAGAGTCATCATGACCATTATGAATCATTTTTCCTCTAAATTCAGTAAGCTCCTTTGTTTTGATTCTCTTAGTAATTTCATGTCTGTATTTAGTCTAAAAACTAACTGCATTGGTTTAGAATTTGGGGATCTATCACATCTTTAAAAATTTCCATGCATAACATTGTCTGTACCAAAAAGTTAGACTTGACTAAATTTCTAATACAGAAGTTTTTTTTTTCTTGTTTTAAAAGTTTATGTGCTTTACTAAGAGTATTGGGATTCTACTTGTGAAACCCTGCTATCTGCAGTATTAGCAACATTTTCTAACATTTCCATGTGATGTTTAATAAGACAATTTATGAAACTATATATATTTACACAAATATTAAAACATGAAAGTCACATTTAAAATTTTATAACAGAAAAACTTTAAAAAGATAAATTACTGAAAACTTATTAGTAGTAATTTCAGTTTAGTTCAGAATTTAATTTTTTTGTACTATTAAGTTTTAAATGCATACAACAGTGGTCAGTTTAAGAAAGTTAGTAAAGGTTGGTGGTGATTCTCTTTTCTAATCTAAGGTAACTAATTTCCTTGCTAAAGCCAAAAGCATCGAAATTAGAGGACTCTCTGAAGTATTTACAAAGAAAGATATCAGAGCATTTGTTAATATAGTTGTATCAGATATTACACAATCATCAGACTGCAACACTTTTAGAAATTATCTAAAATATTCACATTATTTGTTAATTTTTTTTACAGTTTAAGAATACATGATACTAGTCGGCCTTAACAGTTTTCTTACATTTCCAGCAAGAATATTCATTAGTTTTAAACATTTTAGCAATTTTATGGGGGTAGTGAATACCTTGTGCAAATATTTCCAAGCAAAACCTTTCCAGAACAATCTTACATGTTAAAATCAGTCAAGCATTTTTTAACATTGAAATTTGGGTGACATTTATCTGCTAACCTGGCCTTAATGTCTAAATATTCAAATTCTGAGCTTTTCTGAAAGTTAATGTTGGCTGAATATTTCTCATGGCAGAAAGAATTTGAGCTAAGTTCAAATAATCATTGGTGTCTCTGCTTTCAGTGTTATATTTCATATCTGTGGAAGAGCTGTAGTTAAGGTCAATCACAACATTTGACAAATAGCAATGTCTTATGTTTCAGTGGGAGAGAGAGAGAGACTCATGAATGTGTTTACTTTCCTTGGTGTTATTTTAGGCAAATTTGATTTCATGATTGTCTTAGTATTTGACATAATAGAGATAACAAACTACTGGATTACTACAAAAAAATAATTTAAAATAATAAAAGTAATACTACAGCTGATGCTGATAAGAAGACAAGCTACTCTCAGGATTATGCAAATCCAAAGGACCCAACTTGTCATCCTGAGTGTGGGCTGCATACAGCAACTATAGTTGTTATCCGATTAAACATCTATCAGTATTGTAGGTGGAGTCATTATCAAAAGGTAAACATTTCTAGCATGTACATGAACCATCCTTGATGTCTCTTCTCAAGAGCTGTGAAATATAAGTTAGTTATATAGACTAGGACAGAGAAGAGAAAAATTGTGAAGCATTGAAAAGGTGATATGAAGAAGGAAAAAGTAAATGAGGGCATCTAGCAAAGAGATGGAGGGATTGTGTGAGAGAAAATCTGTGACAGGCACATCTGTCAAAGAAGGCAGGAGAGTGGCACTGCATTGAGAGCAATGACGACACTTGACACACCACCCTGACTCCATGTAGTATATGGGAAGATGATGATGATAACGAAGAGGATTTAGTACAGTAGCATACTGTACTATCTCTATTATTATTATTATTATTATTATTATTATTATTATTAAAGGTTCATTCTGAAAGCAGGTGCTTTCCTTATATGGTGGAGGAACTATGACCCATCATGGAGAATGAGAAAAATATGGTTAATATAACAAGATATACACTTACAAAAACAAATGAGTCACATGCCACAAAACTATGAAAGAACAACTGAAAATAAATGTCATATTAAAATGCTTTTCTTCCTTAATATCAATGCATTATCGATATTCAATAATTAAACTTTAACAGCCCAAAAATCATTAACTGTGACATAATCTCTGCTAGTGCACATTAGACATTCCCTACAATGAACAATTATATAATAATACTGTATTTTGAGGCTATGCTGTCCAGAGTTCCACTCTGGCCCCATTCTGTTTATTATGCACTCCACAAACTGGGGAAGATTTGTAATAGTTCAAATTTTATATTATTCATGACTTCTTGAATATTGTTATGAAGCTGATGATGACGTTATGCAAATATTTTGCAGGCGTTTGAAATGGAATCTCAAGATCTTTTATATGACATTAAAACTGGCATCAGTGATCAACATTCAAAAGATGATTAGTTTAAAATAAAGACTCAGCTATGCAGGACATGCAGAAAGGACCAAGGATGACTATTTCTACAGATGGGTTTAGGACCACACTCGAGATCTACTCCATATGATGCTCCCACAGTATGGGGCAAAGCTTCAGAAATGGACATATTATCAACCTAGTATGAATCATTCCACTTATGGTTCGGTCTAGAACTGAAAATTAAAAGTTTGCATTATTATGTAGTTGATATAATGGGGTTCTTAGCTGAAGACAGTAAGCCTAGAGGCTAAGAGAATGGCCAGGAAGAGTTTGAAAATATTATAATTCGATTAGCCCTAGTATGACACTACAAGGGTATATCTTTTTTTTCCTACAACCCTTAAGCTTATATTAGCTATAAGAAAAATGTCTTTCCTATTTTTGCAGTAGAACCGATGGAGGTGGGCAGTAGGTCTAGGAGTGCCAATGAACCTATTAGGATTTTTATACAACTCGCTGAAAGAAAATTCTTGAGAAGTAATTTGACTGATGCTTTCACATTACTTGAATATGAAGCTACCCTTCAGTTTATAGATGGTAAAAGTCTAAGCTGGTTAGCCTCACAATACCTTTAGCAACCTTAAGGAATATTAGCTCATTCAGTCTAAGGCAGCTAAATTGGAGCACTAAACACTGGGGTACATGATCCTTATAAGTTCAGACTTAGCCTTATCTGTGTTATCTTATGATTTAATTGTAAAGGATGCATGCAACTTTACAAGACAAAATGAAAAACAGGATTAACAGTGTAGAAAACTAACGCATATAAGTTATGCTATGAAGTGGGATATTAGACTTGTGAGCATATGGGGTGAGACAATAACACATGCATTCCTGCAAATAAGTCACATATTCAGAACCTCAGCAAAGTTATAAAATACTGTATATCTACGGTTTACTACTGAAACCTTGAAAATGCATACATTGACCAGTCTTACATGGTCGACCCGAAATCTTGAATCCGGAATGGCGAAAATGCAGCCAGGTCGATACTGAATACATCAACACCCATAGTTCTGTGTATTCAACATAGCAGGAGGTTACGTCAGTCACCCATGCTTTGCAGCTTACTATACTGTTGCATTCCACAGTCAATGGTATGTGTATTTCAGATTGCACTATGGTGAGGAAATGGGTTAATTCCCTGTTCTTCCCTGAACTGCAATCTCGGTTCACATTGCTGAACTCAGATAATCGAAGTACACTACCCATTCGCTGTAGTGTAGTCAATGTTTTTTGAGTCGGCATTCTGCACATTTGAAAACTGCCTTTCAACCACATGCCAGTTGACAGCAGTCACTTAGCATATTCAATAATAAACCATATCGACATATAGATATAGATTTGTGTGTTTGTGTGTGTGTGTGTGTGTGTGTGTAGATATATATATATATATATATATATATATATATATATATATATATATGTATATATATATATATATATATATGTGTGTGTGTGTGTGTGTAGATATATATATTATATACATATTTATGTATATGTATATATATACGTGTGTGTGTGCATATATTTATGTGTGTGTGTGTGTGTGTGTGTGTGTATATATATATATATATATATATATATATATATATATATATATATATATATATATATATATATATATATATATATATATATATATATATATATAGATATGGGTCTCCTTCAAAACACCGAAAGACCAGAACATTGACAGTGTTTTGAAGGAGACCAAAACAATGAAACTGCAGAACACTGAAAAGCAAGAAATTCAAAATCCCGATGTTACGGGATTTTGATTTAGCGCTTTTGGTGTTCCGCTGTGGGTGAGTATGCATGTGTAAGTGTATTTTTGAGGGGTAGTGCTGTGTGTAAGTGTGTGTTGTGACTGTGGTGTGTGTGTGTGAGGGACTGTAGTGTGTGGGTGTGAATTTGCCTTGTGTGTCTGTTTGTGCAATCTCGGAGTTAGAATATTAAAGTAGGGGGGTGGGGGGTGCAGGGGGGGGCTTGCCCCCCTGCCTATTTGTAGTGTAGGGTGGTGTGGTTGGCAGTTTGGGGCAGTTGTGTATGTATTTGTGTATGTTTTTTGTGTGTGTTATACTTACGTGGTTTTCAGTGTTGTGGGGATTCGGTGTTTTGGTCTTCGGTGTGAGGTTTCGTTGTTCTGAAGTAGACCCATATATATATATATATATATATATATATATATATATATATATATATATATATATATATGTATAGTTGTAAAGTGCAACAAAAATAATATGGTCAATGTGTGCATTTTTACATACTAATATGTAATATTTGGAAGCCCCCGCACTAATAAGATGCTTTAAAAAGCATAATAAACTGGATATGACACAGTGCAGATGAGGAGAAAAACTTCTGCAGAGGGCATGAAAATTCTGTCAGAGAATTTTCAAAAAAGGAGAAGCTTGTTCTCATTTATTAAACAATGTTTCCACGATTTTAATGCTGATTACCTGGAAACATTTGTGGTTAAAACTTTGATCCTAAGCTACCAACTCAAATTTAGGTTAAAGTAAACTGAATGTTTTTTTGAAAAAAAAACATTTAGCCAAGGTTTCCAGTTGGAATTTAAATTGTAGCTATTCAGGATACCAGAATGAAGTAAAGTAAAGATTTAAAATTTACTTCAACAATGCTAGTACCATTTGCTCAAGTCCTGTTAACTTACTACTGTTACACAGAGTTACACATTCTACTTATGATTGGTAATGATATAGTTAGAAAGGGTTTTTTAGGGGCAAGCCCTCCTCTATCTCCCATTGTTGGCCTATGCCCCTATAACCTCAATCTCTAAATATGCTACTTCCAAGGTCTCACAAACTTTGATGACGTATATAGCAACAGAGACTGTGTATCCAAGTCTCACCATCTTCAGTTCATAATCATCATCAGTTCCCTTTTCCCAATTTACTGGATGGGATCAGGGTGTCGTATCAACTGCCACCATCTCTCTTGATTCAGTGCCACTCTCTTACCTTTGACAGTCATGCCTGACTGTTGCAGGGCTTCTCTCACACAATCCATCCATCTCTTTGCTGGATGCCCTCATTTCCTCTTGCTTTTTTCCTGTCTGTCTCAAATCATCTTCATCAGATTGTCTTCTGAATTTCTGAACATGTGCCTGAGCCACCATAATCTGTTCTCTATGACCTTCATTGCAATTGGAGCCACTTTGGCTTCTGCTCTGATGTCTTAATTTCTTCATCAGTTCCACACTGTATATCCTACCACCCATCTCAGGCACTTCATCTCCATCACCTCTAGCTTTCTCAGCTGCTCTATCTTCACTGCCCAGGTTTCTGTGTCATACGGTAGTACTGGTCACACCACTGTCCTGTACACATTACATTTTAGCTTCTTTGGCATTTTTCTGTCATACATTACCCCTGTCACTTTGTGCCAGTTGGCTGCAGTCACTCTGATTCTAGTCTTGACGTCCTCATTCAGAGTTCCCTTCACCTCAACCACCCCTCGCAGTTACTTGAAATTGATAACCTGTTCCGCTATTTCCCTTCTTCCTCAATTCTCACCTTCTCATTTTCCCCATTTTTTTGTCATTACGACTGTCTTATCTGTACTTAGTTTCTTCCCATGTGCCTTCAATTTTGTGTTCCATTCCCCCATCCTTTGCTGAAGTCCTTGTGCAGTCTGCCACATCGTCTACATACAGCAACTTTGTTGGTCTATCCCCTCCAATCTGTTTGCTAATGTAGTCCATCACAGCAGTGGGCACAGAGCTGAACCTCGAGGCACACACACTCCCACTTTGAACTTGAACTCCTTTGTGAGACCGAACACTGTTCATACTTGAATTACTGACTGCTTGTACATAGCCTGCACTAATTCTACCAATGTTTCTGTGACTTCAAACCACCACAGGACTGCCCAAATCATCTTTCTTAGGACCTTGTCATATACTTTCTCCAAGTTTAGGAATGCCAAGTTAGACTCCTTCCTCATCTCTAGCTTTTTTCCAACTAACAGTCTACCTGCAAACACTGAGTCAATTGTTCTTCATTCTGATATAAATCTGAACTGCTCATCTCCTATCTTACTTTCTACTACTCTACATATCTGTTTATCAATCATCTTCTCCACAACTTTCATGCAGTGTGACAGGAGTTTCATACCTTTACAATGTCTACATTTGTGGATGTCCACTTTATTCTCATATACTGGCACTAGTATGCTTATTCTCCAGTCATCTGAGATACACCTTTCTCTTCATACAGCTTTGAGTACCATCAGGAGCCATTTCTCCCCTGTCTCACTCAATATCATGATCATATGTGCTACGACCTCATCTGAGCCTGCTGTTTTCCCCGACTTCATTTTCCTTAACACTGTTCTTACTTCTTCTGGGATGGCTCCTCATCCTCTTCTTTCAGTGTAGACTGTGTCTGGGTCAGAACAGCTTCTGTAGGCTTTTCTTCATTTAGATGCTACTAGAAGTACTCCTTCCAGCTGCCTTTTATATTCTATGGGCTGGTGAGCAGATTGTTTCTGGCTTCCATTATAAAGGGTGTCTGACTGTCTTATTTATCATTCAGTCTTTGCCTTGCAACCTGATTGAGTTTCTTTGTGCCATCCACAGAGTCATTTTCCAGAATTTAGTAGAGTGTCTCGGATGCCTTGTTGAAACTCCTTCCTTAGCATCTTTGTTAGCCAACCAGTATTCCTTCCTAGCCTGGTCTTTTTCTATTTTGCACTTTTTCCTGCACTCCCTCTTTCTTTTGATGACTTGCTGGACTTTTGCATTCCAGCACCAGCTTTCCTTATGTACCTTATTTCCGTACCTGGCTCGGCCACATATCTGCTATGTAGTCCTCACACATGCCATTTTAGGTGCTGCCATTCTTCTTCTTCTTCTTCCTGAGGTGTTAGAGCCCTGACTAGTTCTTTGAACTCTTGTGCTTTCTCTCCAGTCACCTTCAACATCTTTGGATTAATATCTGTTGATGCTAGTCCCTTCTCTGATCACCTCTTGCAGCTGATTGTGGAAACCAGTGGTTTATGCTGTGGGCTGAATGTTTCACTGTGGATGACTCTGTAATTGCTACACCAGTGCCCTTTCCTTAATAGGATGAAGTCTATTTCAGTTGCAAGTGGGCCACTCTTGTTTGTGATCTTGTGACTGTCTGTCTTGCTGAACCATGTGCTCACCTCCATCAAGCCTTTGGCCAGACATAAGTCCATAATGGCCTCTCCTTCTTTATTCCAGTTTCTGTACCCATATGGACCCAAGCAGTCCTCATATCTTATTCTGTCTGTCCTGATGTGTACATTCAAGTCACCCATTATCGACACCAACTCATGCTGTCCCACTTTATCTGGTATGTCCTACAACTGTTGTCTGAATGCATTATTTTCCTTGTTATCACAGCCCTGCTGTGGGGAATAGGCCAAGATTACGAATAGTGCCCTATGCTCCCACTAGATTCAGACTGCCTTGAGTCTGTCTCTGATGACATCCATCGCTGTTTTCTGAAGCCTGACCAAAAAAACACTGTTGGCCAGAAGATACGTGAAACAGTAAAAATAATACAATTACTCAAATATTCACTGATTATACATATCTTTAATAATCAGACTGGTTTCGGCAAAAAAATATATGCCTTCATCAGTGATACACAGCAAAAACACAAGACATTACTCAATGAATATATGAGCACTTTTCCCACCAGGTTTGAATGATCATTTATAATTAACATTATTTGCTGTTATATTATATGTTATCATAACTTACTTTTTCATATTTATGTATTCCAGGTTCCTGTGGATACCTTATTAGATGTTGTGATATCATGAATGCTCACCAATAACCACAAATTTATTGAGAACATAAGTGTTACAAATTTATCATTTACATCTCGTGTTTTCTATCTTATCATATACATATTTTTACTTATTACACATTGTTTAGCTGATCATTCCATAATGGTGCATATATATTAATTTTCTCGATGTCACGGTTAACAGAAATATGGATCACACTCTAAACACCAGGACTTTCCGTAAATATCCCCAATATAATACTTTACTGCACGCTTCCAGTATGCATCCACGCCACACCATCCGCAACATTCCTAAGTCCCAATTCATGCGGATGAAACGCAACAATTCCACCAATATGGAATATGAGAAAGCTAGTCTGGATTTGTTCCAGAAATTTGTCAACAGAGGCTACAAACAACTTGACTTAGTTAAGGCTTGGGATTGGTCAACCAGTATGAATAGGGACACGTTATTGCAATATCAGACACAGCCTAGGGACCTAACTGCATCCTCCATAAGATTTGTCACTACTTATGGTAGAAACCATAATGCAATCTGGAGCATTATCAACAAACATTGGAATATTCTATTGGCCAATGATCAGTTAAGGCTAATATTGGGGTCTCAGTGTCAATTCAGTTATAGAAGAGGCAAAACCTTGGGCTTGTTGTTCAGTCACTTTAAACATAAAGAAAGTGGTGGGGCTATATACCAACAACTTACTTTGTCTGGAGACAAACTGCTGGGAACCTTTCCGTGTGGACATTGTGGGTCTTGCAAACAAATTTGTAAATCCAAACAATTTTCCAGTCAAAACACCAGCAAAGTATATGATTGCAAGATATTTGGTAACTGCAGCAGCAGTTGGGTGGTATATTTGGCCACTTGTCACTGTTTTGCCTTCTATGTGGGTCAAACATCCAGACCATTGAGAACACGTATTAATGAACATAGAAGTGACATTAAGAATAAGAAAGACCATAATGCTCTTTTCCGACATACTTTGAAGCATCCACAGGCCCAATACACATTCATGATTATTGATAGAATCACAGGAGATCAGAGTAATCCTCAAGGTTGGCATAGCATTCTAAATCACAAAGAAAGGTATTGGATTACCACATTGGGAGCACTTTTCCCACCAGGTTTGAATGATCATTTATAATTAACATTATTTGCTGTTATATTATATGTTATCATAACTTACTTTTTCATATTTATGTATTCCAGGTTCCTGTGGATACCTTATTAGATGTCGTGATATCATGAATGCTCACCAATAACCACAAATTTATTGAGAACATAAGTGTTACAAATTTATCATTTACATCTCGTGTTTTCTATCTTATCATATACATATTTTTACTTATTACACATTGTTTAGCTGATCATTCCATAATGGTGCATATATATTCATGGCTTATGTCAATTTATACTCATTATTTGATAGATATATTATTATTTCCATGTTACATAACCAACAGGTTATATTTGTTTGTGAACCCATGGATACACTAACCTATGCATGTTTATTATTTGCCTTCTTTTAAGTCTTTTTCTGTTTCTGTTGTGGGAACAAACTATTATTTATTATGCAGGGTTTTTTACTCTCATTGGTTAGGCACTCTTATAAATATTCATTGAGTAATGTCTTGTGTTTTTGCTGTGTATCACTGATGAAGGCATATATTTTTTTGCCGAAACCGGTCTGATTATTAAAGATATGTATAATCAGCGAATATTTGAGTAATTGTATTATTTTTACTGTTTCACGTATCTGCTGGCCAACAGTGTTTTTTTGGTTTGTTCCAGCCATGCAGTACCTACGTGCATAGCACAGTGTTTGATTCTGAAGCCTGACCCTCACCATAAATTCCATACCATTTCTAGACTGTTCTCCTCCTGAGTATTAGATTCTGGATTCCAAGCCAAGTGGATTTGGTACACTGCTAAAGACACATACAGGGCTGAGTCAATGTGATGTACAAGTAAGTAAAGCCACTGTAAACTCAAAAAATAAAAATAAAATCCTTTGTTGGATTTGCTACACTGTTCATCTTGTCTCATGGATACAAAGGATTTCTAGCCTTCTCCTAACCATCATATCATGTACTTCCAAGTACTGTCCTGCTAGTGAATCTGTAGCAATCCTTAGTTCATATTTGGCAGGATATTTAGTTTTACATCCATCTTTCACTCAACAGAGCTATTCCAGGAATCCCAAGTTAGGCAAATGGACAATGGACAGCCTGTAGCATATTGATCCGGGCTGCTAGCTTTTATGGCAGGCGCACACTGACCAAAAGAAACACATACGCCCCAGCCCCCATTAGCATGGATCCCTAGCATAGGTTGTAGTAGGCCAGATCTTCAACCCACTTATCACTGCCAAATACCCATGTCCACTTTTGGTGACATTAGTCAACGTGACCAAAGCACCTAGAGCCAATTGAGCCAAAGTTTACACTACTGACAGCCCGTGGTCTGTGATCCATGTTCTCCTATCAAGAGGATACTACGCATCTCTGCTGATGCCCAAAGAAGTTGGTCTAATCAACTCTTACCCCAACAGGCCTCATCTAGAGTCTGTACTGCTGCCCACAACTCCATTCTTGGGTGTGTTTGACGTGAAAACATTCATCATGTTTATGGGAGGTAGGAGAAACTCCACAGAGACACAAGGAAATATACAAACTCCTTTCTGGCTTGTCTGGATTGAGCCTTGTACCTTGTACGTGGGAGATGAAGACTTTAATTATTATATCAACTGTGCATCAAAGTGTCTTGTACTCAAATACATTGACAAGCATTTAACTGCAAACAAATGAACCATGAGCAACTGAAATTTGAGCATGACAAGATGTAAAGGGTTGGCCATACTATTACAAACAGTGACACTATCAAACCAAAACTCTGTAATACATACCTGAATAATGGTTACTTGAAGGAGTGCAGAAGTTTATTTTTTTTTTCTTCTATAAAGTTTAACATAAATTTAAAATGGCCTATTTCTGGAAGCTGTAGCAGGAATAAAACATAGAGCTCTTAAGTTAGCGCTTCTTTCTTTCCTTTTTATTTCTTACAGAATATTTAACAGATTCTTGGAACGGAGTATTTCTGAAAAGCTGTGGCAAGAATCAGACATATGTGGAACAAGATATAGAAATGTACCAGCAAAAAGTGAGAGCTCAAAGCTAGTGATAGGCATCTATGTTTACAGTTATGTATGAATGAATTCATACACAAGTATAAATCCTGTTCCTTGTTCCCATCTGGGTGTCAGTTTATAGGGATAATTCATTATATCTATATGTGTTCACATTCTCTGTTTTTAATTAATGGACAAAAAAGCAACAGGTGTCTATTTTTTGGGGGAAATTTGAAGAAAGAAAATGTATACTAAACAATGTCTTGTTTCACAGCAGGATTTGGAAACAAAGATGACTGGAAGACAGAATAAGAGGTTAGTGCTTTATTTTTGGCAACTTCAAAAGAAAAAGCAGTTTTGACATTTTTTACAGTTTAAAGATGTTCTAAATACATTCTTATTTATTCAAATGATGAAATGATGACTGGTATACATGGCCTGCTAATACTTCATGAATAGTATATTGAATGTCATTAAAATAAGAACTATTCCACTCTTGCATATTACTTCTTAGATTTATGATGTTCATTGTATGACATTTCCAGAAGCTCAACATATGATTTCAGCTGATGGTCATAGCTAGCAGAATTCTTTCCCAGTATTTTTTTTTATAATTTATGAATACTCTTCTATAAGATGAAACCAGAAATTCAACATTTGGCTAAAATGTGCCAATAACATTGCTATTACTCTTACAGCGTTATCTTGCCACAGTGCATTGAAAAGCAAATTTTACACTAAAACTAAATCAGCAAGTATCTGCTATGGAAGTAATTTTACAGCCCTGCCAATGTCTGTCAATCTTCCACATGGTGACTATATCAATCCTGAGCCCCCCTGCTGCACTACAGAATATGGTCACCTGTATCAAATTTACTGAGTATGAGTTACTACAGTTTGCTTTAAACACATGGTATGAAATATTCCATTTACAGCTTATGTTACCACAACACATATTGTACGCTGCAGGAAAGCCCCATTAAGATAATTAAACAAGACCATAAACTATGCTTTAGAAACAGTCTTCCAAATGCATTTCTGTTTACTTTAATTATGGTAAAAAACAGTAAAATTATTTTCGAAAAATGTCATTAAACTTATGTCAGTCATTTAATTTTGTAGTAATATTGCTTGTGCTTTCAAATGTAATCAGCTACATATGAACAGTGTGCTATTTTCAGATAACTCTACACTTTGCTGAAATGAACTTTTGCTTACTTCGAGGTTAAAAGTAAGAAAAGTTCATTTCAGCAAACATAGGGGCAGTGTGCTATATTTAGCTTACTCTACAAAGCCCTATGCTTGCTGAAATGAACTTTTCATTACTTTTAACCTTGAATTCAACTCCTCTCTCTCTTTCTCCTTCTTTGACGTGTCTTTATTAGGTCCTTTCTGAGTTTGTTTCCCTTTAATGAGTAGCAGAGACGGCATTTCTGAACAGGCTTGTGGTCTAGGTCAAAAGAAAGTACAATATTTGGTGGGTTGAAGAATTGGGAACGATTCAACAAGAGGTATGTTGCACTGGTGTTTGTTTCTGTGCTTCTTTGTAATGCAAAATGTGTCCAGCCCCAGTGGGGCTATTTTGAGCCCAGATAAGTAATTGCTGAAACTCTGAAGAATCTGTTGCCTGAAATTTTCATATTTGCCATGGCTAGCTGTAGCACCATTAACTTTTGTCTTCACTTGTGAAGTGCAAAGCAGCTGGTGTGCTGTCTGACTACTGTGAACGTGGTCTTTTCAAGATGCTAGATAATACTCTTTGTGACTTATGAACAGTTACGTTTGTTGTAGTCAATCAAAATATTGTATTCCTTGTTTTATATTGGTATGATATCAATTCAATTCAGAAAATTTAGGCTTAGAGCTGCAAATGGACACCATCCAGTTGTCTGGAATTTAAGTCCTCTAAAATACATATGCCTGCTCTGTGACCCAGGGTAAATCACGTATCCACAATGTGCTCCTTGCTTAGTTGAATGATGTGATTAATGAATATATGCAATTCATAAAACTGCAGCAAATACACTGTAGGAAGCAAAACTGCTTGAAGTTTTATTCCACTTACTAAAGATTTTTTTTTAGTGATAGTAAGGTGTCTGCCACTAACTGATAGGCTACTTGAGATGTCTGTATCATTAATATCGCAGAGTGAATGATGAAGCAGGAGGAGCAAATATGTCAGCTACATAATGTGCATTACTCTACACCCTATCATAACATCAGATAATTTTAATGAACAAATTTTAAAAAAGTAAACTGATCTAGTCTGGTTAGTGTCTTGTTGAACCTGTGCCTAGTTTACAGTTATTCAGTCATTGCCCAGTATTGTTGGCTTGCCAAACCCACTGAGTAGATCATGCCAGAGTTCCCACTCCCACCTCCCATGGAAATCACAGATGAGAATCTAACCAATTTAATAGAAAATGAAATAGAGAATCTCCGTTAGTATACAATAAGCTGGATACACCAGGATTACACCACCAACCTCATTTGCTCAGTAGCTGTGAATACTTTCCATCACTTGAATTTCTACTCATTGGTTTGATGAGTGTCTCCATGATAGGTCAAGGTGATGATATGTCTTTCTTCTATTTCTGTGCTCATTTCCTCCAAAGAATCATCCTTACTTGTGATTAAAATATCCAAAAGTCATGACTGCATTTAACAGTAAAACAGATCTGTTTTAGGTTCTTTAGAGACAAAAGTGCCAATCATAATTACTGAATAAAAATAAAAACTTACAAGTTTTACTACTACTGTCTCCACAAATGCTTTTTACCATGAAGATTACATCTGCCTTATGTTGTTCAGTGATCAGACTTATATGTTAGTGTGAAGCAAAGTCCATGGAATAAGTATTAAGGGTTTTGTTAAGTTAGCCCTGTTTATTTTGTTGTTCTGTTTGTAAGAGATTTTTTGTTTTGCTAAAGGAAAATTCTATCAATTGATGACAGTGCTAGACGTATTACAACAGATGGTTGTGTTGACCCATCTCCTGATATAATAGATCTAACTGCTCTATTAAACTTAAAACATTAGATACTGGTATTTATGAAAACTTACAAGAAATAAAGCTGAATATAAAACTTATAATGAAACCAAGTATGCAAAAGTAATGTAAACAAAAGCATGGTAAAATACACAGTAAACCAACAGAAGTTAATGTTGGTTAGTGCTTTTGTTCATGATATAAAACTTCTTTTGAATAGCTCGAAAATAAAATGTATACAGATAAATACAATTACAAACGCCTCCCTTGTAGACACTATTTAATAAAATTCATTTGCTAAGCTTCAGCTTCAACATATAGTTAAGATTAAATGTTCCGTCTGGATCAAGGGAGATAATTAGCATTTAACCTTATTTGTCGGAAAACTTCCTTCTTCTCTAATAGTGAATTTAAATCTCTTGAGTAACTTTTTGCTGTACAGAATCTATAACAAGAAATCTATAACAAGAAAGTTGAACTTCGTAAAATGTTGACAAATTACACAGTGTTCATTGAAAGCACTAGAAAAGATTTATTTTAGGGACATTCAAATGCTGACATATTCTTACTGACACCTTTCTGATCATCTTCCCACTGTAGAAAGAATCACAGATAACATGCAATCCAAAATATACCACTTTTTCTGAAGTACAAATATAATAGCATTTAGACCAATTTCATCTATCAGTACCATAGAGCAATACAGATAACAAAGCTATATACGTTCCAAAAACACAGGCAGAAGTATTAGCTTCTTTCCTGTGATGTACTTTACCATGGTATTATTGGTCCCTCAGATGATGTTAAACCAAGGCCCCAAATATATGTGTCGATGTAATGCAGTGTCAGGAATCCAGTCACCGGGAGTGGGAATAGAATCCAAATTCTTCTGACATTACAGCATTAAATTTGTGTGTATTACCTGTTGTGCTATTGAGATTGCATTTTACATCAAAATGTAGTTGAGATATTGTTTAAATTGTAGCTTATATCATTGCACAATTAAATACAATATTTTAAAAAAGTACATGCCCCGGTATACAAAGGATAAATCTGACTATGTCCTTGTCTGTTTTGAAAGGGTTATGATGCGCACATTCTTATTCGTAGGCTGCTGTCCCGGAAGCTGTGGGTTTGTGTGTGTGTGTGTGTGTGTGTGTGTGTCTGTGTGTGTGTGTGTGTGTGTGTGTGTGTGTGTGTGTGTAAATATATATATATATATATATATATATATATATATATATATATATATATTTTTTTTTTTTTTTTTTGAACTGCAGGGTGCATGTGGGCTTCAAAGTGGAAGCCACCACTAAGCCTATGTCAAAATCCAGTTACGCACTATTCAATATAGGAACTGATAGGTCCTCAAAAGTCTGAGAATTTGGATGGTTTCTGATGCATTTTATGCCTTGTTTTTAAAACATGAATATTTTGCTCATGTATGCATTTGTTTATTCATTTACTGCTATCCAGAGGAGTTATATTTATGCCTGATAATATAGTGTGTGTCCACACACACACACACACACACACACACACACACACACACACACACACACACACACACACACACACACAGACACACTGACACTGTATCATGTGATGTACCTGGCTTGTCAGGGACAATATCAATGGTGAGTGAGTAATCATTGCCCCTGAGTTGCTGGGTCTGTCATAAGATGCACAAACATACACACAAACACAAAATGCACACATCACATCCTTACCTACAGACAAGTTAAAGGAATGCCAATTTACCTACAGCTTATTTTTGGGGTGGTAGAGTAAACCAGATTGCAGTGTAAAAATCCACACAGAGGCAAAGAGGGCATGCAGTCTCTACACATAAGAAGCCACATTCAATAACTCAACCACAGCCAAGCAGTGTGAGGTGGTAACACTACTGTTAAATACACTGCCACACCTACGCGCGCACACACACACACACACACACACACACACACACACACACACACACATACAAGTCATAGCAGTACAAGTTTTACACTTTCTGTAAGCACAGTATGTTGTATGACACAGCTACTACTGATATGCCAGATCAGTGACTGTTGTTTAACAGATCTCAATCAACAGCTAGAGTAAATCACTTTTATCCACAGTCAGCCTCTGTATCAATCTATTACAGCTTTTTTACAAATTTACAAATAACAGCTCTACCAAGAATATTAATAAACAAATCTTGAGGGGTATAGATTCAATTGTGCATCTCAGACTGTAATACTGACCCTGGCATATTGAGTTCAGCTAGGTATCAGTGTTCTTCCTGCTTCCTCAGACAGAGACAACAAGCATTTATCCATGGCAGTCAGAGTAGCCTACAGTAGCAGAACTCTACCAATGGCCATATTCTCCAGTACAATGATGCAAGTCTTCTGGTGGGCATACATCATCATTCATATCCACCACCAGCTCAGGCCACAAACAGCAACTACAGACTAATTGATCTTATTGTTTTCCAATATTTGCCATGCATGCTCACTGAAGGACTGCAGTATCACTTCCATCTTTTTCCTCTGGAAACTACTACAGGTGCTTTCTCTCATTAGCCATTGTATTTAAAACCTGTAAATATGGACATAAAGCTATGATTAGAGAGTGACCACAACATACAGAACAACTGTAGTGTGTATACACACACACACACACACACACACACACACACACACACACACACACACACACACACACACACACACACACACACACACACACACACACACACACACACACACACACACACACACACACACACACACACACACACACACACACACTTCACAGCTGTGCCACCATATGGTACAACCCCTAGCATTCATCAATACTGGAGGAAAAATCACTGTGACATTCCAACAGAGTGCATATGAGATGTGTTATGTTGTGACATGCCACCTGTCGGCAGCCTATACACACACCTATGCCCAATAAGGCAAAGCTATCATGTGTTACACATATCTGCACCAGCCCAGTATCTGTTAACCTGAGATCTGTTCCCACCTTCCATTCTCTATTAGATTCCGTATCTGATACAAATACTCCCACATTGTACATCACTATGCAGTCATCTCTCCCTGTGATGCAAAACAGTGTTCATAGTGCACCTCATGAATTCTCACAGCCAGTACCCTGGTCGGCTACCACTGCCTTCATCTGAAGCCTGATTCCAGCATCCATCATTCTATACCCCTTCCTGTGCTCTTCAAACTTAAATGTGCAGGTGGCTGTGGAGACCCGCACCAAAAATATATATATATCCAGTCAGTCCCCCACCTGCATTTGACCTATGTCTCCTTGTCATATCATATTTTAACACCCTCTCACAGTATATGTCTCCTTGTCATACATATGTTAACACCCTCTCACAGTATATGTCTCCTTGTCATACATATGTTAACACCCTCTCACAGTATATGTCTCCTTGTCATACATATGTTAACACCTTCTCACAGTATGTGGAGCTCTGTAATTTGTTTATTGAAGGCATGGTTGATTTGGATGTTTTCAACTACTTGTTTAATCTTAACCCTAGGATACCCTCCTTATTTGATTTACCCAAGTTACATAAAAACCTTCATGATCCCCCTATGAGAGTCTTAGTCAATGCCAGGTCTTCCATCACATATGCAGGTGCAAAATACATTGACTCTATATTGAAAAAGTACATGGTTAAGGAAGATCAGATTTGTAAGGACTCTTGGGCCTTTTTAGCTTCAATAGAGAATTTTGGTTTTGACGAAAACATGTTCATTACTATAGACGTGGTCAACCTGTATTTCTCCATTCCACATGAGGTGGGAATTGATTGGGCGATTGAAAGGATGTTGCACCACGGTGCTGATGGTAAGGATACTAGACTGTTCCAAGAATTGATGGGCATCATATTAAAAACAATTTTGCGATGTTCATCAATGGCATTTATAAACAAGTGGTGGGTGTAGCCATGGGTTTACTGTGCGGAGTGAGTTATGCTAATTTAGTGATGGCCCAATGGGAACATCAGACAATCCTAGTTAACAGCAGGATTATGGGAAAGGTCAAGCTCTACACTAGGTTCTTGGACGATGCCTTTATTATGTTTAAAGGCTCAGAGAATGAAGTGCAGGACTTTGTAAAATATTTAAACAGTAGTACATAGTTTTTGAAATTCACCTATGTATTTCATGAGAATGCTATTACCTATTTAGACATAGATTTAAGAAAGGATGTGGCTAAGAACCGTTTTGTAGCACAAATACATCGTACGACCACATATTCTAACACTATGTTACACTATACCAGTTGTCATCCTTTGCATCAAAAAATATCTGTCTTGAAAGGTCAATTGATAAGAGCAGCAAGAATGACAACTGATGAGGTTTAGTTTCCTGGATGAATGTGAGACCTTGAAAAGTATGTTTATTAGTCGTGGTTACCCAGAATGTTTAGTGCTTGACTTGATAGGTGAAGTTCAGCACAAGAAAAGAATGGGTATGTATAGAGCTATTCTTTCAGGTGAACATAGGGTGAACCTTACACATTCAAGTCCAGATGAGGTTTTAGCACTTGGTGAAGCAGTTGAAGTAACTGAGATTGAAGTCAACACTTTGGCAAACGTTAACAACCAAGGTAACGAAATTACAAGAAGTTTCATTACGGTGTACAGTTTGGAGGCTGGGAACCTGAGAAGTATACTGAACAGAAATTGGAACCTTTTGTTCACAGAGAAGGAATTGGTGGAGAAGTTGGGCAATCACCTGACTTTGATTTTTAAGAGAGGGAGGAATTTAAATCACCTGACTTTGATTTTTAAGAGAGGGAGGGATTTAAAGAATTTTATAGAAACAGAGAACAAACATACACACAGAATAAATGGGACATATAAATGTGAATCGTGTAACTACTGTAAATTCATTTCAACAGGTGCCAATTTTTGTATTGGTGGTAATGAGTTTAAGATTAGGGGCAGGTTCAATTGTGACTCCAAAGCAGTGGTCTGTTTGGCTTCTTGCCAGGTTTGCCCTGCGTTTTACGTGGGGAAGACCGACAGGAGACTCAAAGAAGGGATCTATGAGCATACCTATAACATCAGGAGGAGGAACACTGTCAATGCACTGGCTAGGCACTGTAATGAGAATCCTACCCATAGTTTCTTGTTCAGAGTGATCGATCAAGTAGCTCTGGATTTAAAAGGAGGTCCTCACCAATTGTTGTTAGAGAAGCGTGAGTTAATTCGGCAGTTGAGGTTAAATTCTTATAATGCCCCAGGTTTGAATGATATTGTATCTCTGACATGTTTTTTAAAACTGAGAAGCCTTTTGCGTTAAAGTTATTATGGTTAATGTAAGGTTAATTTAATTTTATGTGTAAATATTTTGGATGTACTTATTCAGTTTATTTTTAGTTTATAAAGAGATTTTTTTTATACAGTGTCTCAGTGAAAGTGCAGAAAGGGTTATTTTTATTGTGGGAGGTTCAAAGGATATTGATGGCGTTTTTAACAGGCTTTGGTTGGTGAATTACGTGTGATGTTTTACTATTCAAAAGGTATTTAAAGCACTTGTTTTTGTAACGTATTTTGTCTGATGAAGTCTACCCATTTGTTTTGGTAAACAAAAAGCGCTTCACGTTTACTGCATAAACTCTGTGTTTGGACCCTCGTTTGACGGAGCCTTTTTGTTTACTTCATTGAGTTTGTGTTTCTTTCTTTGGAGGTTTTTTTAAAGACTTGTTTCATTGTCCCTTTCTACAATGCTGTTACTTAGTGTAAGCATTGCTTTCAGGTTTTTTATACTTTATGCACCATATATACATTCTCATTGCAGGATGACTTTCTAAGCATTCCATCCAACTTCCAGGGATTTTCACACGCAGCATGGAAACAGTGACTGGGCTGACAGTGGGTGCTCCACCACCATCCTGAGTGTCATTGTTTACCTCACAATTGATTCATTGCCTTTCAGTGTGACAAGTCTATGGCCTTACCACTGAGAATACTACATAGACCTCTGGTCAGTGTTCCTAACCTTATTTGTCCACTGTCTATTTCAACTGCCCTGCCAGTGCCAGTTACACCTCACTTTCCATGGACATGCATCTGTCTGGCTGCAAGCTGATATTTAATTGTGACGGTCCTATGTCATGGTACATTAATGCTACCAGATATCTGTGACCCATATGCATTACATTTTGGCATCTCTGGATGGATCTCCATGACATGGTCACAGTTGTGCCTTGCTGGACACTGTCTGCTAGGGGATGTCTGTCACCATATGATAGCTTCTTTAGGTAGGAGACTTCATGATCCACTATTTACTCAGCTCAGCTTCCACATGGCCCCTGAGGTCTATCTTTGCAACTGAGTTACTGTTTACATGTCATATATCTAAAGGAACTGGTTAGATGGTATTAATTATGGTCCTTGAGGTACACCTACTGCTGTACTTTCTTTTTGTCTGGCCAATGTATTGTGTTTTGTTTGCCACTGTATAGCTAACAGCAAGTTACTCCACCAATTACTGACAGCTGCTTTTGATTTTGTGTTTCTCTCTTTCTCTTTATATATATATGTATACATATAGTCCTCTATTTATTGTTTATTTTTCCTGTTCATCACGCTGTTTACCTGCCTTGCCATCACCAGCTATCTCCCCCACCTGTCCCTAGGCTAGCCTTTCTTCAGAGTGATGAAGGCAAGGAGTAACCCAGAGGGTCTCTGGTACACTTTATTGGTCTGTATTCAATGAAACATGTAGGTTCCCCACCACAGACAATACTGGTAAGTAACAGTTTTTCACCTGAAATGAGTTTGCTTTCCTGGTGATAGTCTAGTTGGGCCATCAATTGGACACCCACACTGACAGGCTAGAGCAGTTCCTCATATGACTGACAGAGTCCCACAGCTGCCTGGCCTTGATCAGTAGGCAAATGGTGTGCCAAGCCATTAGAGTGGTCATGAAGGTAGCTCACCTCAGGTTGGGTGTCACAGAGGTGACCCAGTTGAAGTTGGGTGTGGTACTTTTCAGCATAGGAGTAAGCTGTCACCCCACCTATCCCCCATAATGGTGTTACCTTTCTGTGCATGTCAATTCCCTCCTTAATTTGTGGTCCAACCAATTATCATGAAATGTCCACCGTCTGTCTTTCTGTGTGAGTCATTACTCTTCCCTAGTCCATTTCTCTTAGCGCCACTCTGTTGATCTTTGTTTTTGCATATGTTTGTCTGTCCCCACTGCCATCCTATACCCTTGTTTTCCTGTCCAAACCTTCCTCAAGTTATCTTCCCCAAAATCCTTTTTGGAAACACAGAAAATGGACATGTGTCACGTGTCACAAAATATATATGCCCCTTAGATTCTTACTCCTATGCCACTCGTCTTTCCTCTTGCCCGTCTGTGTGTTCCTCTCTTTGTCCTTCTCCATTTCTGACTGCTTTCTACACCCATTTCCTTTCTATTTATTGTGATAAAATTGTGTGGACTTTGCTGTGTAGGCCTTTCAACAGTGGTGATTTTGATGCTGCATGTATACTCAACAGGTCATTTGACCACCAGTAAATAGAGTAAGTCATTATGTGACCAGTTGAGGTTTCATCAGTGAATTCCCAAATTAGTTTGACCCAGTCCTGCAAAATCACTCCTACTGCATTGTGCTACGTTGTGCTATTTTGCCTTTGCCCATCTGCCTAAATGATTCTTTTCAACCCTGATTATTATGTAATTTTTCATGGGGCTATAATAGTCATAACTGAATTTAACTGTTAATATATAACCAAAATATAACAAAAGCTAAAAAAGTTGAGTGTAAACATTTCTTGTTCGACTTGACTAGTACTAGAATACAGAAAAGATGCCTAATAATGTAATAAGATGAATTGCCATGGACATAATGGCAATTGTGTTACTGTGAACAAGATTTTAATGTTTTTCTTCTTTTAAAACTAAGCAAAATAATCTAATATATAAATTAACAAATAAGGAGTCAAAATGTTTGCCTTATCTCTGTTTTAGAATGACCTTCATTAAAATATTTTCTTTACTGTGCAGTATCATCTCTATGATGATCAGTGGGAATGTTAATTCTCAGGGCATTACAATCGTTAAAAAAATACTACTCACGACTGTAAAGGCAGTTTATTTATTATTATTTTATTTTGTCACCCAGGTACACCTACTAAAACCTCATTTTAGGGGTGAGGTGGGACACTTAATTCGAAGAGTAGGCTAATGGGCACTGTGCTAATCAAACCCAGGACTATTAAATGAAGCTTGTCAGTAGCTCATACCTCAAAATTCATACACTAGACTGATTATTTTCATCGTCTCAGATACCTAGCCAAAAAAATGGGACTATTTCTTTTTAGGATATTTTATAAACACTCGTGTCCTAAATAGGCAGTAATACTGCCACAGTACCAGGAATCTATACCACCTATATTTGACACAAAAAATTAAGCATAACTAAAAAAGTGAATAAATCAATATTTGTATACAACACCCTTTTCCGTTAACCATTTTATCAGTCTGTATTATGGAAGCTGAGGATAAATAAAACAAAATTTCAACTTTCAAAGACACCATTTTAATACCAGACCTTCAAGATTTAATAAGCTAATTTTCATTAGTTTTCTTGCTGCTAAGTTTAAGTACTGTGTGTGAATCCTCTGAAGAAGAAAGCATGAAGAGTTCTTTTAACTGGCTATTTTTTATTTAAACTCTAAAAGCGCATTTATTCTGTGTGATTTTTTTCAGGGTATATGGGCTGACTTGTTCTATAAGATGGTGAAGTCAGTTATGCATGTGAAAATATTACATCAACTATAGCTACAAGCTATGAGTCTTTATGAACTTGTGAACATGCTACACTTTGATATATTTCATCATTTCAACTTATGATATTTTAGTGTACTCATCACCTGGTTAATGTCTCAAATTGGTTAATGATAGGTGCAGATATCACCCCAGTCATCAAATAAAATATACCAGCAAGGCAATGCACTTGGATTTCTTTGCTGCTGTAATAAGTCTTGGTGTGATAAAGGCATTTGATTTAATATTTCCTGTAGGAGTTCTAAGCACTATAGACAAACTGTATCAAAGGGTTTAAATGAACTAATGAGTCGTCATTTAAAAGCTTCCATCTTGCCATCTATTTTCCAGTAACATGTTTTATCCTTTGCATTGTTATGGCAGATCTGAAGCTTATCCTGGTAGATAAGGGGCACAAGGCATTGACACTTATCCTGGAGAGTGAAATGGTCAGTCACAGAAGGAACATTATCACACACTCACCCAGTAAATGCTCACAAGCAGGCAATTTGGAGAATGCCAATTTGCCTGTCCCATGACTCATGAGGGTGAAAGAAAACTGAGGCAAACAGTGAAAATCTATAGGGACACAAGAAGAACATGAATACACCACAGAATATATCAGAGCTGAGAATCAAACTGGAGAACTTCTTGCAGTCTGCTGGCAATACTAATTGTTGTGCCTCTCTGATACTCATTTAAAAAGGAGGACATTGTGGTGCTCCACAGCAACTTGTACTGGGCTTCCACACCACATTCTTCAATTTGTTTTTTTTCTGCCATATCATCAGCAACCAACAGCTGACTTTCTAAATTGAAAATTACTGCAGTATTGCTATTACCACGTACTAATATAATAATAATGCACTTAAAAGTACATTCTTACACAAAAATCTGCAGCCAATCTATTAGTAATATAATCTAAGTAAATTAGTAAAAGTGTACTACCCTACATTACGCCAGACCTGTTTGTGACTTTTTTCTTAAGCTAGTTGAAAGACCTTCTCACAAATAAAAAAGTACAGGGATATGTTTTCTATAATCACCCCAAGCTTACATGTGGAGTGCATGTGGACAGCATTATCAGTAGGTATAATGGCTTTGTGCACCACATGGTCATTTCCCTTGCCATTAGAATTACTTATGCTTATCTGACTTTATTTAAGATTGCACTTAGTAATACAATTCTTAGGTCAGTTTTGTGATTGAACACTACCTTTTTTACTGAGGCTGGAAAAGCTATAGTGTGTTTTTACTTCAGATTAAATGCAATCTAATCTGTAACATGGGAATACATTAAGATCTGTGTTATTTTTTATTACATCACATATTGTTTTCTAAGAGGTAAACTCTTGTCTAAAGATCAAAGTCTGGCAAAACTATTTTAAAAAGTTTGCATTTCACAGCATTTCTTGCAATATGTATTCACTCTAAATACACATTTTTCAAAATTAAAATGTGAAACCATATTAAGAGGAATAATTTGTTATACAAATTCTTCTCAAATTCTAGAATACATCTCTATAACCTGCCTACATCAGTATTGTGGTTCAAAACCAAAAGAAGACATTACATGAGTATATGGGTATGACGACCGTGCCCTGGCCCAGCAATCAAGGAGCCTCAGACCTCACCACTAATACCAGGGAGGTCATCTCCTAGAAGAGAGGAAAGGATAACTAATACACACAGTAAAGTACAATTTCCCTTAAGTGCACACAGAGATCACAGTCAGTCTGGGGCTGGTTGCTCCCTTGCTTACCAGGTCCCCAATAAGACACCCCACTGGCACAGCTATAGGGTCCAGGTCTCAGTCTAGCTGGGCAAGCTAAAACCTCCAGTACCCTCTCTGTCCAACCAGTGCTTCGTGTTCCTGCCCAAGTAGCTGACACACCACACACACACTTTGAGAGAAGTATTTATACAACTTCACATATACTCCTGGGAAAGGCTGACACAGATTCTCCAGCTGTGCCCCTTTACCCAGGCCATATGGTAGTAATCAATGCCACCACCCAGCTAATAATATCAGCTACTAAAAGGCCCTTAAAAGGGTGTCCAATTATTACTGTGCAATATTATTATCCAATGGTAATGTGACTGGTAATGTGACTATTTAGTCTAGGCTTGTTGGAAGGGCTTAGACACTAAACTCTATAAATATATAATGTCCTCTAAAGCATAATTTATCTCTACATAAACCAGCCACAGGTAGAAGGTTTTAAAAATATTTAATAATAAATAATTAAAACACAAGACAAAACTACTACACCACAGAGATATCTAAGAGTGCAGAGATCACACAGAAACTTAAATAATACAGTAGGACAGGTCTGATTTCAAAGAAAAATACCTAACTAATCTTTACTAGCTTTAGCTATTCCTACAAGAAATCACAGTGCTAGAAACTTACATGTGAGCTTAGGCAGAGTGCTGAGTTAGATATCCAAGATCAAAATGCTTTTTAGTCTCTTGTGAGAAATAGTATTTAAACATTACTAACAAACATGTCTGCTGGGTCCCTCCCAAATTACATCATGTTGACACTTAGGTTTTTCCAGGCAAACAAACTGCATTATTTAGCAATCTAACACTTGCTCAGAAACTTACAACAATAAAAGGCATTTCACATATACACTCTAGCAAAAACCATAGCAATAAAGCACCTTCCACATGTAAATTCTGGTCATAAACATTAGCCTTAAAACAATGGGCATGAAACCTTCATCCAGATGCACTGGAGCTGAATTCTAACATGAAAGGGTCAGAACATGCTTCACTGGGCCAGTAGAGTGCAATGTTGTCATATATTTTGCAGTTTCATATTTCACAGTATTCTTTTACACTCAAGAAAACATTTTTTTTATTTTATTTTATTTCCAGTTTGATAACCAGGGAGGCCCACTGGGCCCAAAGGGCCCGTTTTCAGTGGAGGCTGGGGAGAAAAGCTCCATATTAAAAACATTTGCACAATTAAACAATTAAAACAAGCAAGCATGGAATTATACATTTGTACAATTTGCATAGAATAATGCAAAAGAACACATACATATGAAATACATAAAATAATAATCAAATGAGAAGTAGTGGAATGAGGAGGTGCAAAAAATAAAAAAGACAGGTAGAGGAAAAGAAGAAGAACTAGTGGATGATTCATTTTTACGTTCAAGGTCAAAGAGCCATTTGCATGTATATCTATTTGCAGAGAGTAGGGATGGGAACCTATATACAGTATTTACATAGAGCGTATACAGGGGAGAAATTCGTTATATGATAGAAGCTGAGGGTGGGGAGCTGTGGAAACAGCAGGATGTAGAGGTGCTTGAAGGAGATCATGTCTAGGTGACATTGGTGGAATTTAGGTAGGAAGAATACAATTACATTTCCAGTTTTGGGAGAGGTGGGAATGGAGTAGGGATTTGAAGTGTTGAGAGTTTGTAGTGATTCTTAGCAGGGGAGGGAGAAAGTTCCATTTTTTTGACTATTGAATAAGATAAGAGAAACTGGACAGGGGGTCGTTTTGGTTTGTGTACTGAAAGTAGATTTTGTTGGGCTGATCTTAAGGGTCTGAGCGGTGTGTAGAAAGGCAAGATATTAGTTAGAGTAGGGCATGCAGTGGGTTTAAAGATTAGTTTGTGGGCTGTAGTAAGTTGAAGGTAGTCAAGATGATTAGGAAGCTCTAGCCACTTAAGACTGTGGAGAGAGGTGCAATGGTGGGTGGAGTGAGTAGATTTAGTAGCACATTTGGCTATTTTGTTGTAGTAGATTTCTAGTTTTGAGGAGATGGTAGCTGAGATGTTGGTTAGTGGAGCACCATACAATAGAGATGGTAGTAAATAGGTGGAGGCAAGGGTGTGTCTTGTAGCTGTAGAGAGAAAGTGAGCGTTTCTATATAGCATACCGAGCTTCTGATGTTTTTTTTTAATATTTATTTGAACATGTTAATTGAATTTCAGGTGTTCATCAATGGAAACCCCAAGAAGTTTGGCAAAAGGAACAACTTATGTAGATGAGTGGGTGTGGCTGGTGATCTTGAAAGATTGCTTGTCAAGAGAGAGGGCTTTTGTGGGGGAGAAAAGAATGATTTTGGATTTATTGGCATTAAGTGAGAGATAGTTTTGAAGCATCCAGTTCTCTGTAGTTGTGAAGGCCAATTGGGTTTTGGTCTGGAGCTCGGGAAGGCTAAGGGCAGAGCAGACTAAAGTGGAGTCATATGCATATTGCACTATTTGAGTGTTTGGAATTGCAGAGTGAAAATCATTGATGAATATATTAAAGAGCATTGGTCCATGTATAGATCCCTGGGGAACTCCAGTAGGGGTAGGTAGGAAGGTTGAGGCACCAGTTTGCCATTTCACAGCTTCGGATCTGTCAGAGAGATAACTTATGAACCATGAAAGGGAATCTAGGGAGAGACTGAGGTTAGAAAGGTGATTGAGAAGGTGGGTATGGGATACAGTGTCAAATGCCTGGGATAGATCGAGAAGGACAGTGGGGACAATTTCTTCAGAGTCACGGGCATGGTTAACAATGTCTAAGAAAGAGAGGAGAGCAGTTATAGTACTGTGGCCAGGACGGAAGCCGTGTTGAGTAAGGGTGAGGGGTTGGTTATTGAGGAGGTGGGGCATGAGTTGCAGGTGGATACATTTTTCAAGGACTTTTGAAATTGGGGAAAGAATGGCTATTGGTTGGAAGTTAGAGATGCTATTATTTTTGCCTCCTTTGTGAAGGGGCAAGATATAGGCAGCTCACCATAATTTGTGAACGTAAGATTCCTGGATGGATCTATTGATAAGAATGCTGATGGGGGTAGTGATACCATCTGCAGCGAGCTTGAGAAAAAGTGAGGGAATATTGTCGGGGGCATTGGAGCATGGCTTAAGTTTGGAAAGAAGCTTTTTGATATAGGAGGTTGAGACAGGTTTTAGATAAAAAGTGGGAGGAGGATTAGGAGCGCAGGATTGGGGAGAGGAGGGGGAAGTGGAATTACGGGTAGGGGAGGGGATGCAGTTGGGGAAGGTCTTAGTAAGTTCTGCTATAGAGTTGGTAAAGAAGGAGTAAAAAAGGGTGGCTATTTCTGTGTCAGTTTTATTGTTTCGGGACAGGGATTGGATTTAGTACCAGGGTGCAAAAGAGAGTTGATTCCAAAACTGTTTGGGATTTTTGGAGTGGGTAGACTGTAGTTTGGTGTAGTAAGATTTTTTTATCATTTGTGATAAGCTTTTTGGTTAGATTGCAGAGTTGCTTATATTGAAGGAGGGTAGCTGGGTGTTTATTTCTGTTGTAGAGTTTCCATGTCTTGTTTCTTTGTAGCATAAGTGATTTAGTGTCCTTTGATAGCCAAGGGGCCGAGTTGTATTTTATTTGTTTTGTTCGAGGTGGGGCTTGGGTGTTTAGGATGCCTAGGAAGGTAGGATTGAAGATGTCTATGGCTTCATCTAGTGGAAGTGTTTTTAGGTTATCCCAATTTGTTAGTTTAAGGATTTTGGAAAATATAGAAGGGTTAAAGTTTGTGAGGTTGCGAGTGTGGGCATATGGGTGTTGGTGAGGGGCATAGTGGGCAGCTCGGTGAATGAAGGCTGGGAGATGGTCACTCATTGTATGTGGTAGTATACCAGAGTCAGAGATCTTATTAGGGTGGGAGAGTAAGATCCAGTCCAGGATGGACCCTGGGGGGTTATTTCTGTTAGGTCTGGTAATGTTGTTTATTAGTTGTCATAGTGGGCAGCTCGGTGAATGAAGGCTGGGAGATGGTCACTCATTGTATGTGGTAGTATACCAGAGTCAGAGATCTTATTAGGGTGGGAGAGTAAGATCCAGTCCAGGATGGACCCTGGGGGGTTATTTCTGTTAGGTCTGGTAATGTTGTTTATTAGTTGAGTAAAATTACATAGATAGAGTGGGATTATTGTTATTAATTTTATTCCAGTTGATGTTGACATCACCTAGAATGTAAGTCTCTAGTTTAATGTTAGTTGAGGCCCATAAGAGAATGTTTTCTAGGGTGGAAGTGTTGTCACCAGGGGGGATATAGATGGCCATAATACAGATACTTTTATATTTATTCATTTTGAGGATTCCTATGACTAGTTCGGCACTGTTGAACTGAGGAATGGGATTTTGGTAAGGACAGAGGTTCAGTAAGCTGTTATAGATTAAGGCTACTCCACCTCCTTTTTTGTTTTGGCGGTCATATCTAAGAGCTTGAAAGCCAGGGGGTACAATCTCAGAGTTAGTAATGTGGGGTTTTAGCCATGTTTCTGAGACTGCTACTATATCAGGTAGAGTATAATTTAGCCAAGCATGGAAGTTTGTTTTGTTTTTTTACACTCTGGGCATTAATGGTAATGAGCTTGAGGTATTTGTGGCTGGTTCTATTTGAAGAGGTAGGGGGAGAGAGATTATTACTAGTCGTGGGTCCAGGGTTGGGGTGGATGTCTCCTGCTAGAGCAAGTCAAGTAGAGGGAGAATGGAGGAGAACCTTTGGTTTGTGACATGTAGTTAGAGGGAGAAACAGTTTTAATGTGGTTGTAAGAGGCTTTAATGAAATGGTTAGGAGTTTTAATTTAAAATAGTGAAGTGGGTTAGGTTGAAGTAGGGAGGGGGATATGTAGTAAAAGTGGAGAGTCATTGGGTGGGGATGGGAGGAAGAAGAGAGGGGGATGGAGGGGGGTAGTTTGGAAGAGGAATAGGAGGTTCATAGGTCCATAGGCTGGTACTAGGCTATCGGCTCTAGGGCCTATACAAGCCTAGCCATAACAATTCCCTGGATATTTCTTCCCACAATATTTACTCCTCTGGACCCCTGTCTAGCAGGGTGACTGACATGACCCCGGGGTGAATTTCCTATCTCCCATCCAATCATCAAGGTTCCTTTTGAAGAGGGCCAAGGAGGCGCTTTGCTTGACATGTATGGGCAGTCTATTCCAGAGTATGGGGAGTCTCTATGTCAGGAACCTATCCCTCCAGCATGTTTTGTTCATTGTGATGACAAGGTTTAGATCCCTGGAGCGTGTGTCTCTGAGGGATTGGGATTTCTTTAAGTGGAGCATGTCCAGCAGCTCAGGGTTTGACATGGCCTTGTATGTTAAGCAGAGATCACCTCTGAGTAGACGATATGCCACAGAGTATAGCTGGAGTTTTTTTAGACGGTCAGCATATGGCATCTGCTTTAGGCCTGTGATTCTTTTAGTGATGTATTTCTGTGGCCTTTCCAGCTGTTGCAGATGTCTTGTGAGGTACATACCAAATGGGGAATTATACTCTATAATGGGTCTAATGAGGGATGAGTACAGTGGGACAATGACCTCCTTTTTTGTGGATGAAAAGCCCTTAGTGATGAGGTGTGCCACATAAAAGGATTTGCTGACTGTTGTGGTGATGTGGTTATCGAAAGTGAGACCACTGTCCACCTGTGTCCCTAAGTCTTTCATCACACTTTTGATGTTTAGTGTACTGCCACCTGTATGGTAATTCATGGGTACATGTTTTTTTTGCAAAGAGGATAACTATACATTCCTTGGCATTAAGCTTGAGCCCATGGCTCTGGCACCAGGCATCTGTTTCTGTAAGGCCCTTTTGTAGAATATCCACATCATTTGGGGATTCAATAATGGCTCCCAGTTTGCAGTCATCTGCAAACTTTGTTAGCCAGAGTCCCTTAGTGTTGGCCTGTACTTCAGAGAAGTGGATGCCAAACAAGAGCAGTCTCAGGACTGAACCCTGAGGTACTCCACTTGTCACTTGTCTGGAGTTGGATTTGGAGTCGGCTACTTTTACAGTTTGGGTTCTGTCAGTAAGCCAGTTGGCAACCCATCGAGTGACATAGGGATTTATGCCCAGCTTAGTAAGTTTATCTGTGATTCCAGAGTGGGTGATGGTGTCGAAGGCCTTGGTGAGGTCTAGATAGGCTGTGTGGACCGCCTTACCTTCGTCCACAGCTCTGGAGACTGATTCAAAGAAGTCAATCAGATTCAGGAGACAAGATCGGCCCTTCACAAACCCAAACTGGGTGGGGTCCAGTGTTTGAAGGTTGCCAATGTCTTAGTTTATAAGTTCCATGATAATGCGTTCCATGCCCTTGCAGATCAGGCTTGTCAGACTGATGGGATGGTAGTTCCCGGGATCCCCCCTTGTGGAGAGGGATAACTGTAGCTGTGCGCCACTTAGTGGGCACGAAGCCTGAGGTGAGGCTATGATTAAACATGACACTTAGGTGAGGTGCCAGTTCATTTTGTAGTTCATGTAGTGCACAGCCTGGTATGTCATCTGGTCCCATGGATGCTGTATTCTTAGCTTTGGTGAGTGTGGTTTCTACCTGTGTGGCCATGATTACTGGAATTTGGCAATCTTTTGGTATTGAGATGGGCCCTTTAGGGGGTGAGAGGGGGGTTAAGTTGGCACTAAATCGATCTGCCAGGATATTGGCAATATCCTTGGGATCAGTATATTTAATGCCATTCTGCTGTAGCTCAGAGCAGATCTGAGCATTGCCATTTAAATTCTTGACATAACTATAGAATGCCTTGTGGTTGTCTTTGGAATCTATGGCAATTTTATTTTCGTAACTAGCTTTTGAGGATTTTATGAGGGATCTCAGCTTCTTACTGTGGCTGGTGAGGGAGTTTTTTGCATCCTGGTATTTTCCTCTTTTCTCCAACAGTTTCTTTGTTTTGTTGTATAGTTTGTTTTTAGCAGGGGACCACCAGATTGGCTTCCTTTTTTTGGAGAAGTGTATCTTGGTTCTATTTGGGATGGCACGATTCATGCATGAGTGGATGTGCTCATACAGTGCCTTAGTGTAGGATTCTGCAGTTGAACTTTCAGATCCCGTCTGTATGGGTGTCATAAAGTTTGTCATTTTGACTTCAGTATCATGAAGTTGGCTTTGGAGAAGTTTTTTAAGGAGGTTTCCTTACTGGGGGGTTGGGGTGGGATGTGGATGTCAAGGGTGATTTGCTTATGGTCAGACCTGACAAATGACAAATGAGGGGGTGACCACTGGTGTGGAGCAAATTTCTCCCATGTTGGTAATGACCAGGTCTAGGATACTGGAGCCCCTGGTAGGACAATGGATTAGTTGATCCAGGGCATTGGAATTTATGAATTCCAAGAACCGTTGGGAAAAGGAGTTGGTACCCGAGTAGTTTTCCCAGTTAATGGTAGGGTAGTTGAAATCACCCATTATTAGGGTGTTTGGTTGTATCTTAATATTTTCCAGTATGTTTAGAAAGTGTAGTGAGAATCTTGGGGCATGGTGGGGGATCTGTAGCAAGCTACAATTTGGATTGCAGTCTTACCTAGTGTTAGTTGCACCTGGAGAATTTCAAGATGCACTGCATTGGGCAACTAGCCTGGAGGTGTGAATATCCTTGGTGAATATGGACACCCCTCCACCTTTAGTGTTTCGGTCTTGGTTTTGTGGCTGAAAAGTGTGGTAAGAGTTGTAGCCTGGTATTGCAGGGGTGATCTCTGGAGCCTTGAGCCAGGTCTCAGTTACTGCACAGATATCGATGTTCTCCATTTTTAGGAGTGCCTCGAGAGAGTGCATTTTGAGGTTTAGACTTCTAGCATTGAGTAGCATTACCTTCAGATTTTGCATGCTTGTATCTGTTATGGTGGTGGTTTTATCCTTTGAACCTTGCCTAAAGAGCTTTAGCCAGTAACCTGAATCCCAGGGTTGACAGGTGCAGACCATCTCTGGCAAAGCATCGTGGTTTGTCGATCATGTCTTCCCAGGCAGACAGATACTGGATCCCCTTTGAATGACACCAGAAGCTTAGCCAATTGTTGAAGTCAATCATCTTGTCCTTATACTGTGGAATCATTCTAGGCGAAGGTAGGATGCTACTCAGGGCTAGAGTCATACCTGCCTGGGCCACATGATCCGAGAGCTCTTCCATGTCTCTTTTTCATGTAGTCCAGGGAGATACATCTCAAGTCATTCACTACAACACAGACAATGACAGAGTCATATTTGTACTTGTTGTGGAGTGACTTGAGTGCATGCATTATGTGGCGGATCCTAGCACCCGACAAGCAGCTGACTGTAATTTTCTCCTTGTTCAGCCTGGTGAGTGTGACATCAGTGTGCCTGACTATAGAGTCACCTATGACTAAAGAGTTGGGTACATTGTCTTTCCTTAGGGGCTGTTGTTGGGTGGCACACTGGTTTTGTGAGCTATGTGTCACTTTGGTTGTGACTGGTGTTTGTTTGCGTTCCAGCTTCAGAGGTCCTTGTTGCTTGGGCAGGTTAATGTTAAGGGCCTCTGCATATGTGGGTTTAGTGTTGCTATGTGTGGGTGTTCATGGTGTGGGTTTTGAAGGGCTATGAGTTGCTTGAGGTGTAGTGCAGGTGTTAACCTTCTCCTCTTGACTGTCTAGCACAATCTTGGCCGGAGAGAGCTTTGCTTCCAGTTTAGCTATGTAAGTGCATCTCTCGCAGGTTGTAGCGTTGGGTGGTAGGAGGAGAGGATTGTCTGTGTACATGAGGCAGTTCCCACATTGCCCTAGTATGCTCAGATTCACCAGGTGGACAGGAGAAATCACCAGAAGCTGACCCTTGGACATGCCTGTTTAGGTACTTTTTTTGTAAAGTATAAGAGCTGTTTTCCCTTACCTTTGCAAGGTACTTTGCAGTTATAGGCTGTTTAGTGCCTATGATTAATTTTTCCTTATTGACAAGGAGAGTTGAGTGCTTGTATCAGTTTCAGGCTTCCTAGTGCTTTCCAGCAGGTTCTAGAGCAAGTGCTAGTCAAAGGGGTTCAGATTTTGGTGCTACTACTGAGAAATCAGCTAGTTCTAAAGGAATTTTTGAAGATCAGACTTTCTGGCAACTGGAATAGTTTAACTGTAGCCTCGCAGTGCTGCACAATGTGAAAAATGTGCAAACACACGTTTTTAAGCCAGAAAGTTGAAAGGGATAGAAATCAGCCCAAAAAGGCTAATGAAATTACAATTTCAGAGCTGGAAACCACTCCTCTAGTGTTAGATAGGCAGTACAATGCTCACCACTCCCACTGGTAAGCAGTAGGACTTCCCTCTACCATAGCAAGGTCTGGATAACTCTGAACACAGAAAATAAAGTCCTGAGACAAGCAAAGCCTGGGATATGGACTGGCTAGGAAAGGTGGCAAACAAGCAAACAAGATAGTATTTTTTTTTTGTTAAAACAGGCTAAACAATGCAATAATACAGTAAATAAACACAGAAAAGGCTAATACACTTGAGCGTGTAGTCGTAAAGAGTAAATGCAATTAAACTCTACAAAATTAGCAATTTAAAACTTTTTAAATGAAGCAAGGCAAGTGCACAACTGAAAAACGATTTAAGGGGCAGTAATACAGCAGAATAAGTAGCTAGTCTACATATACAGAGAAGTCTATATATACAGAAAAGCAACTAAAACAAACAAACAATTCAGATGCAGTGCAACCTAGAGCACTTGAGTTGTAGCAATATTAAGGCAATTACAGTTATAATAAATGCTCTAAAATATACTCTATATTCCAAAATGTTTGAAAAGCAGAGTCAGAACACAAGGAGATTCAGGCATTTTTTTTTTTGAAAGGGAAAAGGAGAAACAGAAGGCCTTCTCAAATATTCTCTCTGTATTAGGTAGAATGAGCTAATGACACTAGACTAGAAGGAGTGTCCCAGATCAAATTTACAGTAGGGGCGGGCAACTGCAAAGCCACCAATACTAAAGCTATTAGCCTACACTCTTTCGACAATAAACACTACAGAAAGCCACAAAATGAAAGTTTTTAAACAGATAAAGGAGCAAAGAGACTTTACAGAATGCTTTTAACTGCAAACAAATCAGTTACCCATGCAGATTAGTTAATAGCAATAAAATAAAAACTATGCAGCAGGCAATAAAAAGTGCTATATATAAATTGCTAGAAACAATAATCAGTATAAATAATCCAAAAAAAAGGATACTTATATATCTCAGATCAGAGTTGTAGTCAACGCGCCTCCTCCACTCTGCTCAGTGTGTATAGACAGAAATCCTCTCAAAGTTAGGGCTTAAATACCAGAAGATACATTATAGACTGATATTAGGAGGGGAATACATATAGAGGAGGTGAGGGAAGTTTGTTGAAGTGGAAGACTCATGGTTAATTAGAGTAAAATTAGTTTTAGAGGTGGAAACAGGGTAATAGGAGAGTGTTTAGAGAGAAGGAAGAGGCGTTTAGCTGAGAGTACAGGCTGGTAAGGGATAGAGAAGGGGTGGAATTGCCAATTGAATGAATGTTGGGAGGGGGAGGGGTAGAGAATGGGATTGGCTTAGGAGATGGGGAGGAGATTCAAGGTTAGAATAAAGGTAACCTGTATTTTACATTTGTTTACAAATGCCAGAATTATATATCAAATTCTATTTGGCTAGGCTGGCTTTGCCCATCTCTCCCATATTGTCACAATGGCCACCAGCAATACCTCTTCCTTTTTTTGG
This sequence comes from Protopterus annectens, assembly GCF_019279795.1. Taxonomy (NCBI): domain Eukaryota; kingdom Metazoa; phylum Chordata; order Ceratodontiformes; family Protopteridae; genus Protopterus; species Protopterus annectens. The sequence goes on along the minus strand of NC_056748.1, from coordinate 252,182,547 downwards.
TAATTCTGAGTGCTGATTTTTTTGATACATGCTACACTATGAATTTGACTTATACACATATGAGTATATGATAATTAAAAGTTAGCACATCTGTTTCATATAAACTTCAGTTATATATAGGTAGAGCTGGGAATTTTTATGTAGGTCACACAAGACTGGAAGTGAAGTTTTTGATTAGATTTCACTCACTACTGTACAACCAGTGAGTATTTTGTGTTTATTTTACGACTCCTGTACTGTGCTGTCTTTGACAAACTGGTGATTTCTACTTATGCAAATTATTTAAATTAGTGAGCCACAATACGCTGCAGACATGGAGGTCAAAAGGACATCAATGTCTTGATACTAGGAAATTTCAAATGGGTGATAATTGCAGCATAGCATTTGTATATTTGATTTAATTTGTTTTCTGTTTCCTTCTGCTGATTCTAAGCATTTGGATTTTTTAAGGAAATTTACCCTGTTTGTAATACTCCATTACAGAAAATTTACCTGACTTTGTGGCATGGGTAAAGAAAATTTTATTTGTACTAGAGACATTTCTTCATTATAGAGTTCCATTCCTCAAGATATAGTGTTGGATTTTCTGAGAATGTACCCAAGTCATTTTGCAAACATGGAAACTGTAGATAGCAATACTGTTTGTATTTTACTCAGCCTTATGCTATCCAATAGCTATTTTGTTTTTAAGCAACAATATTGTCATCAGACAAAAGCCATTGCTATGGGGATCTCTGTAGCCTCAGCCTTTGCCAATATAGTGTTGACACAGTGGGAGAATGATTTTCTGTTTAAAAGTTACTTTTATGAATGTGTCATTTTACAAAAGATTTATTGACTATATTTTTATATGAATATGATATTGATAAGTTTATTGAATATTTAAATACTGCAGAGTTTTCAAAGTTCACAGTTAGTGACAGGTTGAAGGTCAATTTTTTTTGTATTACAGATCAAATGAATGAAGTACGAAATTGCTTTACTATTAAACTATTTGGAAATGTACTTTTCTAGATAAATATCTACATTTTGAGAGTTGATATCCTATAAAAATGAAATATAATGTTGCAAGATGACAATATATTAGAAATTCTAGAATCATTACAGAAGGAAAAGGTATCAAAGAAAATTTGTCTGCTGACAAAGCTCTTTGAAAACAAGGGATTTAATAAATTGAAGTTATTTAAAGCTGCAAAATGCTGAAGCATAACAGGTTCTTGTAGTGCTCAGGGCTATCCTGTGTCCCCAGCTTTTTATTTAAAGAGCAAAAAAAAAAAAAAAAAAACGCTAGCATTCCAAACCAAATCCCCACTCTCTATGCACTTCAAGAGCAAAAAAAAAAAAAAAAGATCCTTAGTCTGACTTGGCATTTCTGCCTAAAACAAAAGGTGCCAAGTTTTAATGGCCTACCTTTTATGACCTTCATGAGAGCAGAAAGAAAAAAGATACATCTGTTTGCATTTTTTAAGGCACACTCTTCTAGGAATACAGCTGTATGAGTGGAATATTTAGAAAGTATTTCATCTCAGTGCACTTTATAAACTTCAACCATGGGCTTAACATTACAAACTGGAAGTGCTGATTAGAAAAATGAAAGGTTTTCACATGGGTGTATACCACCCTGGACTCCTTGTTACTCCCTAGTATATTATCCGTTTTCACATGGGTGTATACCACCCTGGACTCCTTGTTACTCCATGGTATATTATCCACATATCCTAATTTAGTTGCTTATTGATTGCTCTACAGTTAAGATTCAAATTTATGAGACTTGTTACTGTGTGTACAAGTTAGTACAAAGTTACTATACACAGTGAATTATTTGCTCATGGTTTTCATAGCATGTTCTGTCTACCAAAATGATAATGCTCTGGTGTAGTTTCTTACTTTGAAGTACTAGTCTAGTTGCTTATATGGGTATCATGTGCAGTCAAATGCTATTGCCAACCTAAACAGATGACACAGGTTTACTTTTTGGGAGGAGGGAACCATACAGACGTGGAAAATTTGGTCAGAACTGATGCTGCTACTCAGTTGATGATAAACCCATTTGTTGCCATTTACTTCTGTTGTGATATTTTCTTGAATATTCACTGTTCTTGGCCTAAGAGATCACAGTGAGGACCTGCTCCCGAGTCATAGTTGGGGGAGAAATGGTGGTGTGGGGTATTTCTTGGGGGAGTAAATACCAGTGGAGATTTCACCACACAATAAATTTATTTAGCACTGTCATCATTTCTGCTGCCAGAACTTCTTCAAAATATTTAACCCAAAGAAGTAAAATGATTAAAAATAGTCCAAAGCAGTCACTTGATGAAATTCAACCAACCATGATATATCTACTGATAAAACCTCATTTGAGACACCTAATCAAAAATATAAAACATGCATAAAATATATTTGCTCAGAATAAACACAAAATATATATTTCACAACAGAAATAGACTTGTATCTATAACCATTAAAGCATTCTATCCAAAATGTATTTATTTTTATTTTACATTTGTTGACCGGGCTAGTCTAGCTGGATATATTTCCATTTTCAGTAGAGGCCCGGGGAGAAAAGCTCCAACAGATATACAAAAGTATAAAATATTGTTACATGGTGAATAAAGGATTAATAAACAAATTAAAACAGGTAATTATTACATTCGAGAGATAAAAACACTTGAGAAAAGCAACAGTAAACATAATATCACTTAAGAAAGCTAAAACAAATGTAATACAGTAAGAATTATGTACAATTGTTCACATCAGGTAGAAAGATTTCAGCAGTAAGTTGATTAGAGTTTAAATAGTGTCAGTCTTACTTACAAGACTAAGCATTTAAATGTTTGTAAGTTTGGTTAGAAGAGGAAGAAACAGAGGTGAAGAGGGTGGTTAGTCAGGGTTACTACAAGGGTATAACCAGTGCGTTTGGAGGTGTTTTTTAAGTTTTTGTTTAAAGAGTGGCAAGGATGTAATTAGAGTTAGTTCATTGGGTAACAGGTTCCAGTTTTTTCCTGCTGTGTTGGTAAACAGAGAGTCACCAGCCGTATTATTAGACTTTGTTATGCTAGCAAGGAGTTTGCTAGAAGAACATAGGGAATTCAGATTATTATAGGGGATTAAGAGCTTTGAGAGTATAGGGGTGTTATTGGGTTGGTAAAATATGTTGTGGGCAATTGTGAGTTGGGGGATTATCAGATGGTTTTGGAATTCTAGCCAGCCTAGTTGTCTAAGATTAGAACAGTGGTGGATTCTGAAGGGATTGCCAGTAGCAAATCTGGCAATGTTATTATAGGAAGTTGCAAATTTGTTAAGGTTAGTTTTCTTTAGGTTGGTATAAATAGGTGAAGTGTACAGAAGGGTCGAGATTAGATGGGAGTGAGCAATCTTGGCTCTGGCTGCTGGGGTTAAAAAAGGTTTTATTCTATATAAGGAGCATATTTTTCTGTTGACTATTTTAATGGTGTTATATATATGGTAATCAAATGAGAGGTTATTGTCAATGGTTATTCCTAAAAGTTTAGTGGTAGCGTCTGGGAAAATAACAGTGCCATTATTTGAAGAGATTGAGAAATCTAAGGGGGAGGACCTAATAGTGGGTGTAAAGAGAAGGAGTTTTGTTTTTTTGGCATTAAGAAGGAGGCAACATTTGGTAAACCATGTTTCTACAGTGTTGAAAACATTTTGAGTAAGAGAATATAGTTCTGATGGAGAGGTTGCTGAGCATATTAGTGTGGAATAATTGGCATACTGAATACAGGCTTGAGGAATTGCTACATGGAGATCATTGATAAATAATGAGAAAAGAAGTGGTCCAAGAATGGAGCCCTGAGGGACTCCGATGGTGACAGGCAAAAAGGATGAAATTTGATTTTCCCAGAGAACTGCCTGTTGCCTGTTGCTGATGTAGGATCTGAACCATTTAACAGCCAGAGAGTCAAAGGAAAGAGATTCAAGAATATTGATTAAGAGGGTATGGTTTACCATGTCAAAAGCTTTAGAGAGGTCAATAAAGAGTGCAGATGAGAGGATGTTTTTGTTACAGTTTCTATTGATGGTATCTGTAAAGGATAGAAGGGTAGTGGTACTATGTGATGGCCTAAAGCCATGTTGGCAGTTTGCTATTAAGTTATGTTGAGAGAGATGATGTAAAAGTTGTTGGTGAATGCATTTTTCCATAATTTTTGCTAAGGGTGATAAGAGAGCAATTGGCCGATAATTAGAGTAATCATTAGAGTTCCCACCTTTATGCAAGGGGATAATGTGGGAGATTTTCCAAATATCTGGGATGGTTCCTTCTTAGATTGTCCTATTTATAAGGATGGATATAGGATAGGCAATTACTTTGGCTGCTTTTTGGAGATATTGGGAAGGAAGTTGGTCAGCAGAAGGAGTACATGGCTTGAGTTTTTGAATAAATTTATAGATGAGAGAAGTAGAGATGGGTTGTAGTTTGAATTTAGATAAAGAGTGTGGTGAGTTGATGGGAAGGCTGGAGTTTTCTGAGATAAGTTGACTAGCTAGAGATTGTATAGTCTCAGTGAAGAAAGAGTTAAAGGTATTGGCAGTTTGATGGGGAGTATTTGGATCTGCATCAAGAGGGGTGGGTGTTTGGGAGTTACCTGGGGAAAGGAGCTTATTAATGCAAGACCAGAACTTTTGAGGATTATTTTGATGAGTTTGTTGGAGTTTACAGTAGTAGTTTTTTTTATCTGTAAGTATGGACTTTTTTGTACTATTTCTGAGCTGCCTAAAATGTAGATGATCAGAGATATTTCTGTTAGATCTCCACTTAGCCCAGACTTTGTTCCTAAGCATAATTTGATTTCCAGTTTCATTAGAAAGCTATGGGGCTGGGTTAGACTTCATTCTTATGGATTGTTTAGGAGCATGCTTATCCAGGATAGATACGAATGTAGAGTTAAAATACTTTACAGCCTCTTCAAGTGGAAGGGTTTTTAAAGGGTTCCAGTTGCAGGCTTTAAGCTCAGTTTGAAATAATTCTGAGTTAAAGTGTTTGGTAGAGTGTGCTGTCCTAAATGTGGGGAGGTTTGGAAGATCCTTCTTTTCTCTTATGATGTAGGTCAAAGAATGATCACTTACATCATCTGGCAGGGTTCCTACCTTGTAAGTTTGTTTCTGTTTATTTATGAGTATCCAGTCGAAGGTGCTCTCTTTCTTATTAGGTTTGTTAATTCTGGTTGCAGAGGTTATGGTTTGGCTAACGCCATGGAGGTTAATATGACAGGTAGGATTTTCAGCACTAACACTTTTCCAGTCAATGTTAAAGTCACCTAGTATTATTGTTTCTTGGGGGTAAGTGGAAGACACCCAGCTTAGAATAGCCTCTATTGTAGTGATATTATTTCCGGGTGGTATGTAAATGCAGATAATGTATAAAGATTTGTTTGCGTTGATTTGAAGTTTAGTAATGAGGACTTCTGTGTTACTATCCTGGGTTGGATTAGATGGTAGGGTAGAGATATGAAGTCCGTTTTTAAATAGAATTGCTACTCCACCACCTTTACGTTTTGTTCGGTCTTGTCTCACTATATTGTAGCCTTGGGGAATAATTTCATTGTCTTTGGTTTCTGGTTTCAACCAAGTCTCAGTGAGGCAGAGGATATCAAAGGAGTGAATATCTAGGAGGGCATGAAGGTGAGCTACTTTATTATTAATGCTTTGGATATTAAGATGCCCTATTAGGAGAGAGCTATTGAGTTTAGGGTGGGTTATTTGGATAGTGGGGTTGTTAGGGTCAGGGATGGGGTGGATGTCACTGTCTTTTAAGGAGGGATTATTTAGTTTTGTTACTGAATTGTTCCTAAGGTAAGTTTGAATTTTCACTTTTTTACTGAGGGTAAATTATGTTTAATGTGGGAGAGTTTATGATATTTAGGTAGTAGGTAACTGGGAGTGGAAGTTATGTTAGTATGTCTATTGGAGGATATGTGTGTGTAAATTGCTGTTTGTTTTTGGGAATGGTTAATATGGAAATAGTGCAGTTTTTCAAAGGAAGTAAGAAGGTAGGTTAAGATGAGGGTAGTTGAGAGTATAATTGTGAGTGTTAGCTTGGTTAGATAGGTAGAGGCATCTTAAAGGGAATTATGTAATAAGAACTCAAGTGTAGGGATGAATTAGGGAGAGACATGTACAGGAGAGGAAGATAAAAGGATAAAGGAAGTAAAGAGAGGGGGCATTAATATGTATAAGTTAAGAGTAGGAGGATATGGTAAAGGTACTCTAAGGAGTGGCTTATTGTGAGTAATTCTTAGAAGGTGGGGGTGTGGTTAATGTGTGTGGGATGGGGTGAGGTATGGGATTGGTTGGAAGAGAGAGGGTGTGGTTAGGGAAGTATAAGTGTATAAATGTACAGTATGAAGTGCATTAAAGTGCTAAAACAAAAGATAAATCACAGCATAAAGGTGACTGTTTACAACATATAAAAATGGTATTAGAATGTAATAAATAAAACGCATATATAAAGATTTAAAATATGTAGAAATATAAATATAACAATTAAAAATTTCACCAAAAATTTAATTTATACTATTTATTTTATTATTATAATATATTATTCTCTGCATTGTTAACAGGAAAATGGAAAACAATTTTCTTGAGTAAAAAAAAAATCACGAAAACAGCTAAACCTTTCTTTTCATTTATGCTCACTATGTTGCTGAAAACTGGTGGTTGTGTGTTTTTTTAATTTTAACTGCCAATAAAACTGTTTTCTTTTCCAAATTTATATGCAGATCACCACCCCTTAATAACTGTGAGTCATGTGATTGTGAAACATAAAGTTAGATTCTACCATTAAAACAGTAAATTATGAAAACTCAAAGTTAACATTTTAAAACCATTTTTTCAGGGGACAAACCCTGATGTGAGAGACTTGTGCATCCATACTCTTACTATGTATACTAACTTCAAAATCACTGTACCTCAGTGAAAGGGGAATACCCTGAGGTACTACCCTATGGATTTAGTATAGATACTCCCACATCAGCTAGAGTACTCTCCTAATTCTGAGCATTGTAATTATGGCACAAAGAGAACTAATGTTAACGTATGCTGTCAGTGCAATGTATGCAGGATCACGCTGCAGGGTTGCAGTGTAAGAGAGTTTCAGTTTGAAATACATTTAAAAAGTATCCCGCACTTTTACATAATGTTGTTGTGTGGTCAGTTCCATTTTGCATATGGACCCTTGGGTTATGCAGTTCTCCAAGGATGTACTGTACGTATATCCACATATCTGGCTTTGCTTTTTCTGATTATATCTGTTGGACACATTTTATAGCACTTTAATAAATTGTTTTGTTTTTGTGCTTCAGTTGAATGTACAGGGTTTAAAATAAATCGTTGCTGAACATGAATATTTTAATTTTGTTTCTTGACACTTGAAGGCTGAAGAGATTGTGTTTTATATTCAAATCTGTTTTGTTACGTCAAATGGCTAGCAGGACAGAAACACTCATCATTTGGTCCTGTTATTAGGCAATCTGTTCAGAACTGTTTGCTTGAAATGGAATTAAAAACATGAAATGCATTATCTTTTTAAAATAATGCCACTATTTGATGAGATGCTGTTTTTCTTTATGCTGGGAAAGTTGATGACAGTGTTTAGACGTGGGGTATGCACATAGTGTAGCTGTGTACAGCTTTATACCTGTCTGCATTTGCAGAATACATGTATTGAGAGTTGTTACTGTCACATATTTTTTTAATTTTTTTTGGGGGGGGGGGTATTTGTCATTTTCTTACTGAATAGGAAAATCTTAAGTTAGGATTTTAAAGATGAATGTGTAAATTACAGAAAAAATAATTAGTCTGTCAGCACACGAGACTGAGGCACTGATCTGTGAATAAGCTGCTTTCTATACCCAAAGTGCAGGGTATGATTCCTTCTACATTCATTTACCTGCTGTGTGACTCTGAACAAGTCATGTAACTAGTGTTCTTCTCTGGTTAATAAATGTATATATTAGCAAGTGATCATGGGAAACCATAAGATGCCTGACCATATGCATCCTTATGTAGTCATTCTTGAAAGGTTTTGCCACCCTTTTCAAATAGTTAATAGTGCTCAGATTTCAAATTGAACAGAGACATATATGATAATCCTGGTATAACTCTGTTTACCTATTCAATCCTCAAAACTAGCCTTAGAGGAAGTCAAAATAGCACTTTGTTTGACCTGCAGTGCTAACTTATTCTATAGGATGATAATACGTTCAGTTAGGACTCTATCGCCACCAGCAATCTTGTTTATTTATCGGTGTAAACTTAGATCTCTAGACTGGGTGTTTGTAGAGCTAGTGGTTTGTGAAGAAATTGGAGGTGGAATAGGACTAGATCTTTCATTGTTCAAAAAGTGAGACACAAGTCTGAGCATTTGGTAGTTTACTGAGTATGAGGAAAGCCATCCTAATCTATCAAGATATCTGAAGGATTTAAGGCCTTTAATTTTCATTTTTAGAAGTCTTTGTGCCTTTACAATTGAACAATGCTCTTGGATTTCTACATGACTAAGAGACATTGCATGCAGTGATGGGTCTCATAAGGGAAGAGCACAGTTATAGGATGGACCAGATAGGAGAATTTTCTGACTCTAGTGGAGATATACTAATTGAATGAGTCAGAGATATACACATAAGTCTCCAAATCTGTTTTGTCTGAAGTGGAGTGTAATTCATAACATGTGAGGTGAAAGCAGCTTTTTTTTCCTGAATGCAAGTATGGTGCAGTTTTTTATTTAGCTTTACCTTATTTTATGGTTAGTGTAAGATTGAATGGATTCTCTCTTTTATGTGAAAACATTTTCTTTACCTTTGTTAGAGATCAGCAACCGTATTTGTATTTGTTTGATTTGTTCAATAGCTACCTCTCTCTTTTAGTCAGCAGTTTCTGATTTAACATGGGTATACCGAATTCTATTTTCATAGATAGATAGGCAGACAGACATTGCTGACAGATAACTGATTTCAGATCTAGCTACCTATGATTAAGCCTGTGAGTTTCTGTTCCCACAGATTATCATGCTACTGAATTGTTAAGAAAACTAAATGAACTGGAGATTTTTTGCCTGAAACACACATCTGTTACTTGAGGTGTTGAAAATCTTTCTTGTACATATAGCCATGTCTATTTCCTTAATGTTTGAACCAAGAGTTAAAGAATAAGGGATAGCTAATAATATTGAATACTAGTTACTAAAGTGGCAAATTCCCGCACAATTACAATTACCTTAGATGGGATTTACACAGTAATTAGTGAGTGGGCTACTTCATAATTACAAATCATCATTCTTGGAAGCAGATTTTCCTGACCAGAAAATCTTATTTAGGTTGTATAATGTATCTGTCCATCCATGAGCCTACAGTAATTAATATCATCCAGGAATGGAGCCTTAGCATCATTTGTTCAGAACTGGCACGCCATGCAGCTTAGTGTATATTTTAATTAGCATCAAAGCAACATCTGCAGGCACTTTCTTGAGTTTTAGTAACAGAAATATATTGTTTCCTATTCTGTGCTGATTTCAGTTTTTGGCAATTAGCTGTGCTTTATTAGCTGTTTCAAAGTATTTTTTCATGTGTGGGCAGTGCTAAAACCTTTGAGGTTTGGATATCTGAAAAGAATATTTTCCATTCAAGCAAACGTGTGCAAAACATCTTTGAATGTAATACAAGGAATCTTGGTTTGCTTCCCTGCCAAGGAAATTTTAATTTAAAATTCCTGAGACTGCATATATACACAGCCAAGCACTGTGGCATAAAAGCAGCCATCTCTGTAGGGCGTGGTAACATATGATAACTCCAAAGACTGAAGCCATTTATATCAGAGAATGATGTTTATGCTATGTGAACTTGGATCGGTGCATCTGAGACATTTTTCAATGTCACAAACTCATTGGGGCTGAAAACAAAGAAAAATATTAATCAGTGCTCTTTCTGGCCCAATGCAGTTACCACTCAACCATTCTTCTTTCAGTAAATGCCAGTTTATACCCCAAAAGGCAGCAGTGATATTAGGAATATATATATATATATATATATATATATATATATATATATATATATGTGTGTGTGTGTGTGTGTGTGTGTGTGTATGTATTCTTCATATTTGGGAAGCGTCTCCTTAGTTGAGCATTCACATTCAGAATCTTAAACTTTTTATGATGCCACAAGCAATTGAATAGTCAGATGATCACAGTGTGCTGAGATTACTTTCTTCAGGATTGGAGAACAGTGAGGCTTGGGATATTGCTTTTATCACTCTCGTGCAATCTTAAAGTTCGTCTATATAAGTAGCAGTTTGTGGGGGACATGCAGCTCCCACATGGGGAGTACAGGAGAGCTCACCCCTACACAAAAAATTTGTTTTATTTTTCATGTTTTTTTTTAGAAATTTTTGAGTTTCAGTCTTTTTAGACTGATATTTTTGCATAAATACTGTGTGTTCAGTTATGTATATGATACTATGTATGTATATGGTTCTACTTCACATGGTCGACAGGCCATATGATCGACACTCATTTGGTTGACAATTCATTTGGTTGACAAGCATGTCATGTGGGGGGCTTTGCCCCCCACTAATGGGGACACAGCCCCACCCCTAACTATATATATATCAACTCCAGGGTCGCACAACATTGGGGAGGGGGGAAAATCTGCTTGTCGACCAAATGAACTGTCGACCAAATGAGTGCCGATCATATGGCCTGTCGACCATCTCAGGTAGACCCATGTATATATATATTATATATATATTTATTAAATATAGCTACAGGTACTTAGCAGTATTATGAATCTAAACACTGACCCTTAGAGTCACACCCACTACCCTGAAAAAGCAAAAATAAATAAGAATCGTGAATTTGTTGTTATGAGTTTCTGCCTTCATTTGGTGAGCAGCAGTCTGCGATGGAATGACTAAACTTGGCATGTTGTTGTCTGATATCAGACGTTTGCTAGTTGTGATGTTTAACTATATATGCTGCAATTCCTCTTGCTACTGTTGTCCAGGTCATTAATAAATATGCACTTAGCCAGTTAACCAGTCATAAAAAATATATATATATAATTTGAAACACATTTTCTAACTACTGCCACTTCCCATTGTACACCACAATAGCTTTGGCTCTTATTTTAACTTGAATACATAAATACTTACCACTATCATCATTTTTTTGACCTTTTGCACAGCTAACTTTTCCAGCAGACATACAAATCTTCTGTGCTCCTCATAACTGTAACACTAGCAGTAAGGTTGCTAAATAATTTGTACTAGATAATGATATAATAATAAAACTTTGCCATGCCAATCAAAACAAAAATACAAATGTATTGTATGAGACATGAATGGAACTATCCCAATGAAATTATTTTTTTTTGGGGGGGGGCTCTGAGGTACTGCAGCCTTGAATTTAACATGTATCAGCTCCCTCCAGATACATTCATTTAACTGAATGCCATTTCACCGAATCCCATTCCACTGAAAAACAATTAATTAAACTTTTTTTTTTTTTACTGAAAACTGATTCCATTGACTCAGATTTCATATAAAACTGTAGAAGATAATAGGCAGTTTGGACCATGTGGAAAAGTATGTAGATGTTTTTCTGTCTGATTGTCAAACAGGTGGTCAGTGATGGCTATATAACACAATGGCTGACAGGTGGTCAGTGATGGCTATATAACACCATGGTTGGTATAGTTTCTACCTCTTAGTCAACAGTAATTCAGTGTGTGTGAAGTCTTTTCTCATTTATTTAAGGCTATGTGACCATGGAGTTAATATGTTTTAAGTAAGCGACATGGGGGTAAAGCCTAACATAGGGGAGTAACTACTAGAAAACAAAATTAATAAGCTATATTTGTTCTATATGAAGGTTTTTATGAATTCTGATTTTACCAGTTGAGTTTCCAATGAGTTTTTCCTAGTGAGTTTTGATTCAGTGAAATGAAAGTCATTGAAATGACATATATATATATATATATATATATATATATATATATATATATATATATATTTCCCTAACAAAGAAAAAAACACTGTTAGCAGCAGGAAAAAGTCAGCCCACGTCTTGAAAATTCATTATATTCGTTTATTCACAGGTAATTCCAAGATAAAAAATCAAATTGAGCCCTCTCATCCCCCATATAACAGGGACTTCATCAGAATAAAGGAGTTGCCCATTCTGGCAAATATAACACTTTAATGAATGTCACATAGCCAAACCCCAGTTTAATGAATGTACACTTAACCGAAAATGGACTTGTCGTGGACTACATTTACAGGAAGAACAGTCAGCATTGTCTGGTACTACAGGTGCGGTGTTTTTTATTTTTGTTAAGCTTTATAACAGGAGGAGTACTTAACATGATGAGAGGGGTTGTTGGTATAGATCACGGTACAGTGAAGATAAGGAAATATATCCTTTTCCCCACTGTACTGCGATCTCAGAGTTAGTATATATAATTGGTGTGGTGTTGGGGGGTGTAGGGGAGCTTTCCTCCAAGCAAATATGTGTTTATAGTGTCTCTTTTTGTGTTTTTGTGTTTACTGGATATGAAGCCCACGATAGTCCATTTTCAATTAACTGTACTTTCATTAAACTGGGGTTCGGCTATGTGGCATTCGTTAAAGAGTTATTTTGGTAAAACATCATAGTCCCATATATATATATACATACATATATATATATATATATATATATGCATATGTGTGTGTGTGTATGTGTGCACACACGTGTATGTGCTTCATATAGTTAACCAAAATACTATTGCTTGTGGATGGATTGCAGTAAATGTGTAAAACTTATAAAGTATCATAAGTCATAAAACATCACATGATGCAATTCTTTCTTCCATAAAGTAAAACAGGCATGAAATGAAGCTATCTTGAATTCCTTTCCTTGTTTTCCTTATACAGAATTTTGTATACACACATTGCAAAATAGTCTAATTGTATTTAATATAATCTCAAAATCCCTCTAGTTAATTTTTATGAGATACGGGTGAAAAATCTTTATCCTTTCAGCATAAGAATATGTATTACAATGTATACATAGGTATTCTTATTTTCCTACAATTAACATCTGCTGATTCAAACAGCTAGTGGTACTATATGCATACATTTCTATCAATTTTTAACTATTTTCCCCTTTATTTCTTTTCTTCTGACTTAGGTATATTACATGGAACAATTATAAGCAAATTAATCAGGTAAATGCTTACATATATCGAGTTACTAAGTACACTTTTTTACTTGTTTTCTCATCCTCATTTAGAGTTTATGCAGTCTTAAGTTAGAATTAAATTAGATTTTTGTTTTAGTCAGACATATTGTTAAACTTTTGATTAATGTATTTTTTTCAGCTATCTCATTCTACTTTTGATATTATCATTGCACAGTGCATCTTTGCATATGGGTTTGCCTGTGATTAACTTGTCATTTACTTTTACAATTTATATAATGTTTACTTTGTATCACATTTTACTATTTTTGTTTAATGTATCATTTTTTCTGAGTAGTAAATGAAATTGGGCAGGGTCTGAAACTGGGCCTGATGAAACAATTCCCTCTCTACTTAACAAATTTGGATACTAAATTAATTAATTAATAATGTGTAGATTTCTTGGTCTTTGGTGAATGGTTTGGGCCATTTTAAACCCTTTTATTATTAAACATTATGAGAGAGGTTATAATGGGGAGTGTTTTCAGAGTTATGGTAGGGTCCGTCATCGATGTACTGCGAATGATTACTGCTTTAATGCTCCCACAATATATACTGCTTTGAATAATAGCAAATACTTAAAACAATGACCATTAAAGCAATGTTACTGATCCTCAAGAGAAGAGATACTGAAAAGAGTTATTAACCACAAAGCCATTTAAAGCAATGTTGCTAAGTTCCAGAAGATACTGATACAGAAATATTAGGCACAAAGCCATATGGCAGAGTTTGTTACAAACCATGAATGATACATATTAGATGGCAAATTTAATGTTGTACTTGCTTAAAATAGAGGTGTAGAAGTTGGTAAATTATTCAGTTCAGTGGAAATATACATGTAGCATTATTAGTAGTGCAGGAATTGCAATTTAGGATTTTTTGGCTAACTGGGGCAAGGGGTACTGTAACGGCTATGTGTGGGGCCTCTGCTTTATAGCAAAAGCATGGTGCTGGTGTTTACATTTTTGCCATGCACATCTTGCTAGCCAGTGAGGAAATTTGGTTATGTAACGTAGACAGGCTTTTCCAAAGAAGACACCTACTCATTTTCAAGTAACAGAATTTATTGTATCACTGCCTAACAGTATGACAAATGTTTATTATTTTAGTAGGTACATGAATGAAATTCAGTATATCTTACTATGTGAGTGATTTATGCATATATGTATATGCATATATGTATATTTCTATATACCTACACACACGCACACACACACACACACACACACACACACACACACACACACACACACACACACACACACACACACACACACACACTGTCTTAACTCATATGCATGTATATAATATAGTAATGCATGCAAATAAATCATAGTTTACTGGGATTCAGTTTTATTTATTTATATATTTGACATTTGTTTTCTGGGAAAGTTTGACTGGGATAACATCTCATTTTCAGAAAAGTCACTGGGAAAAAACTGCACATTGATATCATATGGTTACAGGTAAATAACATTATTCCAAAACCTAATGTAGAAGGACAACATATTAACTAATTACAGAAAAATCACAAATTCAGTTCATACAATGCAAACTTATGCAAACAGAATGCAAATATTTGGACAGATATAACAAGTTGAAAAAAGCCATTAGTTAAAGAATTCACAAGTTACAGTTCATAGCGATGCCATTTAACAAACTGTGTACACACTTTGGAACAGAGATGTCTAGATAACATAACCTAGGTAAAATTATACTTTTCCTTTATCTAAGAAATAGACTATGTTCAGATAGAAAGAATTAGTCAGAAGTATGCTGGGGGAGAAGGAATTAGTAAGAAGTATGCTGGGGGAGAAGGAATTAGTAAGAAGTATGTGTAGGGGAGGAGGAATTAGTAAGACGTATGTGTAGGGGGAGGAGGAATTAGTAAGAAGTATGCTGGGGGGAGAAGGAATTAGTAAGAAGTATGTGTAGGGGAAGGAGGAAATAGTAAGAAGTATGCTGGGGGCAGAAGGAATTAGTAAGAAGTATGTGTAGGGGGAGGAGGAATTAGTAAGAAGTATGCTGAGGGGAGAAGGAATTCGTAAGAAGTATGTGTAGAGGGAGAAGGAATTAGTAAGAAGTATGTGTAGGGGGAGAAGGAATTAGTAAGAAGTATGTCTAGGGGGAGGAGGATTTAGTAAGAAGTATGTGTAGGGGAGGAGGAATTAGTAAGAAGTATGCTGGGGAGAAGGAATTAGTAAGAAGTATATATAGTGGGAGAAGGAATTAGTAAGAAGTATGTGTAGGGGGAGGAGGAATTAGTAAGAAGTATGTGTAGGGGAGGAGGAATTAGTAAGAAGTATGTGTAGGGGAGAAGGAATTAGTAAGACGTATGTGTAGGGGGGATGAATTAGTAAGAAGTATGCTGGGGGGAGAAGGAATTAGTAAGAAGTATGTGTAGGGGGAGGAGGAATTAGTAAGAAGTATGTGTAGGGGGAGGAGGAATTAGTAAGAAGTATGTGTAGGGGGAGAAGGAATTAGTAAGAAGTATGTGTAGGGGGAGGAGGAATTAGTAAGAAATATGCTGGGGGAGAAGGAATTAGTAAGAAGTATGTGTAGGGGGGAGGAGGAAGGGACTAGTTCAGCTTGGCGTGCATTTGTCAAGTTATAACACATAACACATCAGCCCTACAGAAAACTAAACTGCACAAAAACTATCCTTGCACAGGCTAACAAGCCATATTTACAACCAAATCTCTAAATATATTAAGAGATTATGCATTACCTTGAAGAAGGAAAAGTTCCTTATCACACTGTTCTATAATCCTGAAAAAACAATGTTTTATATGAGGCAAGAATTTTTCCACTCCCCTACCCCTGCAACTAAACATACTAACTCAGAGGTCACATAGCAGTGCGGAAAATCTTTACACTACAAAATATTATGCAATCAGTTATGACTGATCTAAACATACAAGTTATGTGGACCCATCTAAATGTGTCAAATATCACCTGTAGAGAACCAATATATACATCCGTAGTCCAAAATGATGAATAGTAAAAATATCAACAAGTTTGCAGAGGCGCACATACTATCAACTGCTGAGCAGGTCAGCTGCACAAGAGGATGAATTCATTAAGGTCAACTAATCTGGTGAACATGAGTTAATGCAAGGTTATGCATGGGTATGAGTGGTGTGTATATTTGTTTAGGTTGCTAATTGTATGTAAAGGTTAGATATAAATAAGATGTGAGTGGTTGTGTGTGATGGGAAATTACTGTTTCTACAGTTTCTGACTGTCAGCATGATTCAATCTATAAGGAAGATTTTAACCTTTTCTGTTTGTATAACCATAGAGCTGGTATATTTAACTTTGAGGTTTGTGGGGGAATTCCCGCCCACACATGTAGATTACAGGGGTGCTTAAGCCCCTTTGCAGAAAAACACATTTTTGCTATTACTGTAGTAAAAATGGGGTACTTATGGTGTTTTCAATGTTATGTGTGCTGTGTGATCAGCTTTTAGTGCATTCAAGATTATGTGTAAGGTGTTTTGAGCTTTTGGTATGTTTTCTGGATGAGACTGAATAGCAGTTATGGATCTGACTGTACCAAACAGGGCAAGACAGCTACATAAGAGATCTACTCAAGTGGTCATAAGAAGATTGAAGTTAAGAAAGAAAACAGCACCCCCCCAAATTAAAAAAAAAGACCTATCAGTAATATACTAGTGAAATTCAGAAGTTTAAACAAAGAAAGTCTATAGACAGGACAAGTAAGAAATATTAAAATGATTTACAAAACCAACACAATATCTAAACAAAGAAAAACATGGTGCCAAATGTATGAAACATTTCAAATCACAAACAGTGATTCAACTATAAGCTACAATACAACAAAATCATGCAGAAATGACATCCCTTAAACAAACCAGCCACTTACATTTTATGTACAGTGCAGTGCTTTGGATGCCTGCAGCAGATGAACATGTGCACTGTTAATGAGCATGTGCACTGTTAATGAGCATGTGCACTGTTAATGAGCATGTGCACTGTTAATGAGCATGCGCTCTGTTTTCTTTCACATGCAGCTACTGCTTCATTATGGCATTAATTATATATGTCACCAATTACATTACACTTTGTAAATAGAAAACAAATAGTTGCAAAAATGTGAACTATTCCATACTGAAACTCATATAGAAGGGGAAAGTAAGGACATTCAAGATACTACTTTTCTCCACCTTGCTGGAGATGATGACATAAATGTATTTAATATATTCAGTCATATTAATTGTAACAGACTGGCTTAGCTGTTATAAAGGTATATTTTAAGTAGAAATCCAGAGCTGCAAGAGACCATGGCGATAACAATGACAGACCTAGTGAACTCCCATTTTGACAATAAATGTTACTCTGTTGATGATTTTTTCTGTCTATGTTTTCTATCAGGGATTCTGGGATACAGACCATAGAAGAAACATAGAAACCATATTTGTTATTCAACTTCTTATGGTCTCGATTAGTAACATTATTTGTAAACTCCTTTATTCAAAATCTCCAAGCCTCCCCATTATCTTATTTGATTGTATTTTGCTTTATTTTAACTTCTTCCCTGAGATTCCTTATGTTCACTTGAATTTTGTGATTGAACACCTAAACCTCGAAATTGTAATATTGAAAGCAAAAAACAGTGAATGAATGATTTAACACAGGGAAAGATTTCCCTTGGCCATTTGCCAGATTTTGCCAGTTTTGTTTATTGTAGGGCGATCTCAGAGTTGGTATGTTTAGTTAGAGAGTGTGTGGGGGGCACAGCCCCCCAAGTCGGGGGGTATGAAGTTTTTGTTTTTGCATGGCTGACCGATGTGTTTTCCTGCGCAGTTCGACGTTTTTGAGGTCGATATTACAAGTTCGATGTTTAGGTGTTCGATCACCTAAGCATTCGATCTTGTAATATAGATGCATTTCTTCATGTTGTACTAAGTTAATTAAATTTATCTAAAGTTCTTTTCAGGCTGTTGTGCTCTTACCTTTCCTTTCTGTTATCAGTCTTTTGTTTTCCATAATCCTTTCCTCATTCTCCTCTGATCTCTTTTTCAGACTCTTTCAGAGAGCTCCCCTTGCCTTCTTACTATATCTATCTATCTATCTATATATATATATATATATATATATATATATATATATATATATATAAAATATAATTGAACGCCTCTTCGTCGACACATAAAGAGCGAACACACTAAAGCGTGAATGCTCAGAACACTGATTTTTTTCCCTGGGAAAGAAATCGGTAGCACTACCAAACACACACACACTTTCACACATTACAGTGTAGGGGGCTTCTTTCCCACACCCCCCTACCAACTCCGAGATCACACTACAGTGTGGAAAGGGGCAAACACATGGGAAAGGCCAAGCGATTTCTTTCCCAGGGAAAAAAATCTCTGTTCTGAGCGTTCGCGCTTTAGTGCATTCGCTCTTTATGTGTCGACAAAGAGGCGGTCAATTAAATGCCTCTTCGCTATTCTGATATAGACCCATATATATATATATATATATATATATATATATATATATATATATATATATATACACACACACACACACACACACACACACACACACACACACACACACACACACACACACACACACACACACAGCAACTTCTCTACTGTAAAAATACAGCACTTTTAAGTAAATAAAATAAGAAAAAAGCAGTCAGAGAGCCAATATTGAGCGCTTTCATCCAGTTTAATATGCTGGACTTCTTCAGAAATATGACACTATCCATTCAAAATGTCAGTATATATAGCTGATAGCATTATTAGAAGTGACATCATGAAATGATCAACCAATGTATAGAATAGTAAGTGAATTTCTACACATTAAATATTAAAATACAGTGTCAAATGAATATGCAGAAGGACTCTAGTACAGTAAATAACATTTTGCATAATAAATATTACAGTAAAGTACAGAATGAGATAAATATGCCCTAGGACTCATGAATATGGAACAAAACAGAGAATAGGACTCATGAATATGTAACAATACAGAGAATTCATATAAAAAGTAAACATTATAGACACCATTTCAAGGCACATCTAATATTTAAGTTCTCGTTTAACCCCGGTGGTGCTTCTGCATTTTAAAAAAGTTGCCATTTTAATTCTTTAACTTCTAAAAGAGTGTTTTTGTCTCCAAAGAAAACAGGAACCTGATCTAAAACAAAGAATTTAAACTATGAGAAAGCAGTATATGTAAGACTATGTTTGGCAAACTCATTACTGAGATCAGTATTTCTAATAGCAGCAGCATGCTCCTTAATTCTTGTAGAGAGTTTACGAATAGTCTTACCAATATAAAATGAAAAACAAGTTGAGCATACAGCAGCATATACAACAAACATAGAATTGCAGTCATAATAATGCTGGAAATGAACTGTAAAATTATTATGAAGAAACAGGTACGAATTTACCTGTAAGGATCCATTTACAAGCAATACACTTCGTTGAAGGTTGTACGGTGGGCCCAGCAAGCCAGCACATAAAAATCTACTGCCAATCATTAGCAGACCGGAGTTCCGCTGTAGCGACCCCTAACCGGGAAAAGCCGAAAGACACAAACAAACACTTCCCACAGGAAAACATGCCTATCCTAGGTTGTATAATAGGAGACAGTAAAAAAAGGTGTGTCTCTGTTCTCAAACAGTAAACGCAGAGACTTAAACTTTTATGTGTAAAAATAGGACAAGCACCTAATTTTAGGTTAATTTCCTGGCTAGAGGTCAGAATATCCCAACTGTTAAAAAACACATTTTTGATAGCAGAAGCATCTCTACAAATAGGAATGGGAAATTACATAAATCTGTCAGTATTCTCATTAGTGAGTGTCTTAGTGTGTACAGTAACATCAAGTGGTGGAAGATCAGGAAAAGGCATAGTATTATTGACTGGGCAACTATGAATATTTTTACTCTTAGGTATAAAACCTTTTAAAATAATAGGTGGAAATCTAGTATGTCTCAAACTATTAATTTCATTGAAAATAGACAGTAATACATTAATAGGGTAACCCCTTTCTACTAAGAAGGTGGTGAATAAATGACACACTTGTACAAAATCCGAATCATCAGAAATGATTCTGGATAATCTGATGTATTGTCCCCTAGCCATATTTCTCTTTATAAATATAGGGTGCATACTGGAGTAATGTAAATAATTGTTCCTGAAAGTACTTTTCCTGTAAATAGAAGACATCCATGACAAATAGTTAGTATTAATAGATACTTGCACATCCAAAAAGTTGACAGAATTGCCGCAGGCTGAAACTTTGAACCTAAGGAACGAAATGCTGTCATACAAATTATTAAAAAAGTTCAAGTGATCTGACTTACTACCCTTCCAGACAAAAAACAAATCATCAATATACCTCCTATATAAAAATACTTGACTGAAGCCAGGCAAAGATGTCAAAGTGTTAATTTCCCACCATGCCAACACCAAATTAACAAATGCTGGGGCTAATTTGGCTCCCATGGCAACTCCTTTAGTCTGATGAAAAATCTTATCAGTGAAATAAAAGTAATTATTCGTGAGTACTAATGACGTTAATGTACAAATAGAATCAATTTTATTCTGTAAAAAATTAGTATGTCCAGTGAGGTATGATTTTAAATAAGTAATATCAATATCATGAGGTATATTAGAGTATAAAGACTCTATATCTAGTGTGACTAGGATAATGTCTGACCCTGGTGGTGGATTTAAGTCTAAGAGGTTTAAAAAATCCCATGAGTCCCCTTAGAAAAAAATGGAGATTTCTGTACAATCGGATTTAATAAAATGTCTATATATTCAGCTATACCCTCAGTTTTAGTTCTTTTATTGGATACTATATGTCTAAATGGAGGGTTAATTGTATCCTTGTGGATTTTAGTAATCCCAAAGAACTTGCCTAGATGAGGATTAGAAACTGTGAGGAAAGAATCTTCTGTATCTGAAATTAGATTATTTCTATACAACTCATTTATAGTTTTGTCAATAGATTTAAATGCTTTATTAACATCAGACATAGAGGCTTGAGTGTAAAATTCATTGTTAGTGAGGTCCTTTAATGAGGAATTAAGTGTATCTATCCAGTTCCATTAAAACAATACCAGAGCCTTTGTCTGCTCTCATAATTCTCAGAGACCTATCTTTAATGAGAGATTTTAAAGTAACCGTTGTTGAATAGAAAGATTAAACCACTTACTTTTACTTTTGTTTGAGAGTAACAACCTTAAGTCTTTTTCACACAGTTTAGAGAAGATGTATAAAGTATTACATAAAGGCGAGTTAAACAGACTTTTTTTTGATAGGTAATTTAGGTACTGTTTCTGTGTCATCAGTACCAGAACAGTCAGAATCATTTACATCAATAGAAGTAACACTTTCAAGAGTTTCCTTGAGATGCAATAACTTAAGGTTAAGTTTTCTGATATATAACCTAAGGTCTAATAGCAGTGAAGAGACATTAGCCCGAAAAGCCGGAATAAAAGTGAATCCTAATTTTAGTAAACCTAGTAAATTATCAGAAAAAGTTCTGCCAGTTAAATTGAATACATCAGTATTGGAATAATTGATCATATTTAAAACAGGGGTAGAATCCGTGTTAGAAATCAAAACAGGGTTGGAATCCAATACAGGGTTAGAATCAGAGTTCCTGTTAAAACCAT
Source organism: Protopterus annectens (assembly GCF_019279795.1). Classification (NCBI taxonomy): domain Eukaryota; kingdom Metazoa; phylum Chordata; order Ceratodontiformes; family Protopteridae; genus Protopterus; species Protopterus annectens. Next base: position 252,160,648 of record NC_056748.1, on the reverse strand, counting down.
CGTCAGAATTAATCTGGACATCATCAGTAGAGTTAACCTGTTGTTAGAGGGTGTTTAAACAATTCAGCGAGTTGGTGTTCTCCTTGCTCTTCCTCTGGGTATCCCTCTCCCTTGTTGTGGGCTGGATCTTAGGGAGAATATTTTTGTAAAGTCTGATTGGTAGTGTCCTTCTCTTCGATCCATGGTATTGCTCCTGCCATTGAACTGAACTAATTTCCTTCTCCTTCTGGTGATAAAGGGGGACGGAGAAATGGCAGGGTCCTATCTATTATTAGCTGAAGAGATGGAGAGAGATCTAGTGTTTAGTATAGCAGGAGATATATTGGTAGAAGCAGGAACGGAACCTGGAAGGCTAGTAGTGGTGATGGTAGGAGCAAACAGAACAGAAAACGAAGGATTAGTGAAAGCAGGGTAGTTAGAAGAGAGGGTAGTGATATATATATATATATATATATATATATATATATATAGTTGAAGTTTTATAACTTCGAACACAGAATGTTCGAACCATTCCATTCAAAGTTACAAAACTTCAACTAGTGATAAAAAAAAAAGAAGTAAAAACAAAATAAACTGTTGTAAGCAGGGGGGCCCTACACCCGCCACTACTTAAATATACCAACTCTGAGATCGCACCACATTGAAATGAACAGAAAGCTGCCCTTACAGAGATTTCCATTTTAATGCTCAAACTTGTACAAGTTCGAACTTATGTTCTCAACCATATGGGGTTCGAACTTGTACAATTTCGACTATGTGATAGGAACGCTATATATATATATATATATATATATATATATATATATATATATATATATATATATATATATATATATATATATATATATATATGGGATCCAGACACATGCTCAACTAACATATGTCCGAATCACAAAACATTGAACACACATACACGAAAGCGCTTAACATCGACAAGCACTTCCGTGTATGTGTACCTGTTTCGTAGATTGGACTACAGTGCGGGTAAGGGAAAATTCCCTTTTCCTTACTGTAGTGTGATCTCAGAGTGAGAATAATAAAGTAGAATAAAGTAGGGCGGGTGTGGGTGGTGCAGCGGGGGTGAAGCCCCCCTGCAGAAAGGTAGATTTTTTTTTTGAACTACACATACATGGAAGTGCTTTTCGATGTTAAGCGCTTTCGTGTATGTGTGTTCAATGTTTTGTGATTCGGACATATGCTAGTTGAGTATGTGTCCTAGACCCATATATATATATATATATATATATATATATATATATATATACACACACACACACACACACACTATATATAAATACACACTTGCCTATGTGTGTGCATGCACATACAGTGGATAGAAAAAGTGTACATAGCCCTGTTAACATGCCAGGTTTTTGTGATATAAAAAAATGAGACCACAATAAATCATTTCAAAACTTTTCCCACCTTTAATGTGACCTATAACCTATACAATTCAATTGAAAAACAAATCTGTTAGGGGAAAAAATATAAAAAAATAAAAAATGTACAATACGCTGGTTGCATAAGTGTGCACACCATTAAACTAATACTTTGCTGAAGCACCTTTTGATTTAATTACAGCATTCAGTCTTCTTAGGTACACACTTGCCATAAATTAGAGAGAGTCTGATTAACCCTAAATAAAGTTCAGCTGTCCTAGTAGGATTTTCCTGATATTTACTCAGTTGCCTGCTACAGCAAAAGCAATGGTTCACAGAGAGCTTACAAAGCATCAAAGGGATCTCATTGTTGAAATGTATCAGTCAGGAGAAGGGTAAAAAAATTTCCACAGCATTGGATATACCATGGAACACAGTGAAGACAGTCATCAAAATGTGGAGAAAATATGGGGCAACAGTGACGTTGCAAAGAACTGGATATCCCTCCAAAGTTGATGAAAAGACAAGATGAAAACTGGTCAGGGAGGCTGCCAAGAGACCTACAGCAAGACTGAAGGAGCTGCAGGAATTTCTTTCAAGTGCTGGTTGTGTACTACTTGTGGCAACAATCTCCTGTATTCTCCATATGTCTAGACCATAGGGAGGCTTGCAAGACGGAAGCCTTTTCTTACACAGATAAACATCTAGGCCAGGCTAAAATTTGCAGAACAATACATCAAGTCTCCCAAAAGCATGTGGGAAAATGTGTTATGTCTGATGAGACCAATGTTGAAATTTTTGGCCACAATTCCAAAAGGTATGTTTGGCGCAAAAACACTTTGCATCACCAAAAGAACACCATTCCCAAGGTGAAGCATGGTGGTGGCAGTATCATGCTTTGGGGTTGCATTTCTTCAACTGGAACTGGGGCTTTATTCAAGGTGAAGGGAATTATGAACAGTTCCAAATACTAGTCACTTTTGGCCTAAAACCTTCAGATGTCTGCTAGAAAGCTGAAGATGAAAAGGAATTTCACCTTTCAACAATGGCACCAAGCATACATCCAAATCAACAAAAGAATGGCTTCACCAGAAGAAAATTAAAAGTTTGGGATGGTTCAGCCGGGCCCCAGACCTAAATCCAATAGAAAATCTGTGGGGTGACCTGAAGAGGGCTGTGCACAAGAGATGCCCTCACAATCTAACAGATTTGGAGCACTTTTGGAAGGAAGAGTTGGCAAATATTGCCAAGTCAAGTTGTGCCATGCTGATAGACACCTACCCAAGAAGACTGATTGTTGTAATTAAATCAAAAGGTGCTTCAACAAAGTATTAGGTTAAGGATATGCACACTTATGCAACCAGCATATTGTACATTTTTTATTTTTTTATATTTTTTCCCCTAACAGATTTGTTTGTTTTTCAATTGAATTGTACAGGTTATAGGTCACATTAAAGGTGGGAAATGTTTTGAAATTATTTATTGTGGTCTCATTTTTTTATATCGCTAAAACTTGGCATTTTAATAGGGGTGAGTACACTTTTTATATCCACTGTATATAGTATTACTACACCTGGTCAATTTTTGATGTTATCTTCCAACAATCTGCTATTTTATTATTCATAGTCCTCTAAATATAATACTTTCAAGTTTGCATCAGCTTGCACAAAAAGGAAAACATATTTAGTTACAATTATTTGTCTTGGTAAAACCCTAGGGGCAGTACATTTAGAGCCTATGAAGGTAGTGCTCCCAAATCTGCAATTTTCTGTTTGAGTGTGAATTTCATGAATTTGTTTGTACTGTCATCAAAGATATCCTGCACCGTTTGACAGAATCATATTAACAGGTCTTCCACCCCTTTAGCTGGGCTGTGCTTTACTAAGCATGGCAAGAAATCTCTACTTTTCCAGTGAGGATCTTCCTTAAACAGCTTTTCTCAAACTACTGAGAGGGTGTTGATAAGGTAATCATAGTCATCAAAGATAAGGGATTATTTCTTGTACACTATAGGCCTTTACCCTCTGTAGAATTTTATCTTATCAGTAGAACTTGCTACTTTGGTGGTCACAAGAATGTTCTTCTCTGTCCGGTTTCAGGCAGGCATTAAAAACTTACTTATTTGAACTGGTCTGTGATGGGATGGATGACATGTGGTTCTTGTTTTAGTCATACATTATTCCTTTTTCTGTCTGTCAGTTTGTTTTATATATTTCTTCTGTGTTTATATAAAACATGAATAAAACTGAAATTGATCTTGAACCTGAATTGATTAGCACAGATCAAAGAGTCACCAGAAGAGAGTAATCCTCATTCATTATCATTGTATCAAGTTCAACTTTACAATATGGCACTAACTGAAGCTTATAAGGTAATAGCAAGATGTCTAAGAAAACAGATTGCGGTAAGAGAAAATTAATATTGGATGTGGATAATGCATCTCAATGATATCCAAAATTAATGTCTTGATTAAAGCTGAAGAAAAGATATGGGGTAATTGTTAATGGTTCAGATGCTTGAAGGTACAATTAGGAGAATTTGGAATTAGGATGTGCAACATGGGATGGGGTTAAAAAAGATTAATATTTTTTTTAAATAATATGAGATCAGAAGTATCTGAAAGTGTAAAAGAACAGTGTGATTATAATATTAACAAGGAATAAAGGGAAGAAATGTGTGAAGGGAAACACCAAACTGAAAACAGTGGTGTAATATGCGAAAGAAATTGGGAAGGAATGCAGTGTTAATGCTCTCAGTTCTAGGACTTTGTTATGGAGAGCGAAATGAGGGTGGATAACAAATCAAAGTAAAATATAAAGTTTACCTAAGGATAGAGATAAGGGATGTGTAACGGGCTGTTGGATGCACAGCTGAGCAGATTTAATTGATGTAACTTTTAGTTCAGCTGTTGCATTTTTCTTGTCCATGTGTGTTCAAGTACTGCATAGTAACCAACACTAAGGCTTTTAGGAATGTTTTACTAATCTCAAGATATAGTGCAAAAACTAGCAGGTATGTTAAACTGAATGACCCGGGGGGGGGAAATTCTCTTTTGTTACTACAGTGCAGAATGTAAACATCACTTCTGAAAAACGAAAGAAAAAGTCTGAAGATATAATATTCAGGAAGTAGCCCAGCACAGTTGACCCTTTTGGAAAGTCTTCCAAAGTACACTGAATTAATACATTCACTCTAACAGGGGCTTTTACTTTTATTTGGGAAAAACTAAACTTGGCTTTAAATTGATGTCTAAAGCTGCTGATATAAACCTTCATACTTCCTGGTTATAGAGTGAGATATATAGAAAGAAAGAGTTAGAAAAGTGCATGAGCATGCATTTTCTAATAACCAAAATGAAATGCAAAGAAATGTTGTTTAAATACACCTGTCAGAAAGGTTATCAGTACACTACCTCATTGATACCTAGTCATTCTGATGAGTAACAGCGTTACTTTTCTTTGTTAGGTAGTTAGCCCAGTTTAGCTGATAGACAGTGACAGGGGAAAAATACACAATCAGAGCTACCTCCAAGTATTAAAATGATGAGAGGTATGATGGAAGGTAAAATGAAAAGCTATGTGAAAGCATTTGTAACATGAGTCTAAGCAATACAACTTTGTCATGGATTAAGAATTGTGAAAGAATAAAGGATAAACCAAAACAAGTGTCTGTCTAAATGGCTTACAGGATAACCAAAGGAGGAGTTTAATGAACAAGCTGTAATACCAGACAAGCTACTGGCACTAAAAGTGAATATTAGAGGGTGTGTTGACCTGCCAGTCACATCCACAGGCAGATAAAAAGGTAATCTATTAAAGCTGCAGAGGAGGAGTCCCTCACTGATAACTTCACTGTGGAAACACAGACAGTGTACTTCTGCAGGTGCATGCATCATAACAATGTATCATTTAGTGGGAGGTTTGAGAAGAGAAAGGCATGGAGATTTAAGGAGCCAGATGTTTCAATGAGTAAAAAAAGTTTTTTTTAACTGGTCTATTGCTGATTTATTAAGAAGGATATGAAAGGAGCCGGCAACAGATGAATAGAGTGAGTAGGAGAAACAGATGGTAGAGATAAGAACAGAACCGTGATAAGTGGGAGAAGAGTTAAGATAGTACTTGCTTATAAGAAATGGAAATTATTATAGAGAGCTTGAGCCCAAATAAAGGAAAAAAGGAATTCATAAATAAGCGGTAGTGTTAGAATGGTAGGGTATAACTGTCATTACTTAAAAATGAATGGAGAAGCTTCAGGAGGGAAGAGAATAAATCAAAATGTCTGCAGTTGGGTAGGGATGGGGGCATGTCAGTGTACTGACACAGGAATGAATAGTTCAAACTAATCAGCATGTGGTGGAAGGTACAGAATGGAAGTTAGTAGGAGATTACTATAAGGATAAATAACTAATAAAAATGTAAACTATTCAAAGACATGCTGTTAATTTCAGACTGTCATATAACCTGGGAAAGGAGACACAAAGGCTAAACATTCAATATGCTGTTAATTTAAATGCTCAAATGCTCATTGTTAGGAAACTCTACTACTAGGTAGTGTTAGCTTCTAATCACTAAAGAAATTGTCAGTGTAATGTTTCTGCACTATAAAAAACTTGCATTCTATTTTGTCATATTTTACATGTACATTTGATTGGCAGTGAAAGCATAACTTTTCCAGATGGAAAATGTTAATGTACAGATACTATAGTTATCAAACTCAGATTTTTTTTGGATTTGCAGAATATTATTCTTTGTTACCTGTTACCTGCATTGCCATACACAGCAGAGAAAACAACTCTCCTAACTACAAATATGTTTTTTTCCTCTGTTGTATTTTTAATCATCATCATTAGCCCCCTTTTCCCATTTTTTTCTACATGGGGTCGGGGTATCATGTTAACTGTCTCCAACTCTCTCGATTCATTGCCACACTCCTGCCTTCTTCAACACTCATGCCTGACTGTTGCAGATCTTCTTTCACACAAGCCATCTACCTCTTTGCTGGACATCCTAGTTTCCTGTCTGTCCTGAATCTTCCTCACCAAATTGTCTTCTGCTTTTCTAGATGCGTGCCCAAACTACTGTAATCTGTTCTTTTTGATCTTTTCTGCAATTGGAGCTACTTTGCCTTCTGCTCTTATGTCCTCATTTCTTCGTCTGTCCCACAGTGTGCCTCCTTCCACCCTTCTCAGGAACTTCATTTTCATCACCTCTAGCTTCTTCAGCTGATCTGCCTTTACTGCCCAGTTTTCTGTACCATACAGTAGTACTGGTCATACCACTGTCTTGTACACTTTAATTTTCAGCTTCTTTGGCATTTTTCTGTCATAGACTACACTTGATACTCAATGCCAGTTGGTTGCAGCCCCTCTGATTCTAGCTTTGACCTCCTCATTCAGACTTCCCTTCTGCTCAACCACCCCTCCCAGATACTTGAAGCTGTTTACCTGTTCCACTATCATCCCTTCTATCTCTAGTCTCAGCTTCTTCTGATTCCCCCAGTTTGATGCCATTACCACTGTCTTATCTGTGCTTAGTTTCATCCCATGTGCCTTCAGTTTTGCATTCCATTCTCCTATCTTTTGCTGATGTTCTAGCTCAGAGTCTGCCTGCAATACCACATTGTCTCCATGCAGCAACTTTGTTGATCTGTCACCTCTGACCTGTTTGCTAATGTAGTCCATTACTAGTATGAACAGCAGTGGGCTCAGAGCTGAACCCTGGTGTACACCCACTCCTACTGGGAAACCCTGTTCGTACTTGAGTCATTGGGCCCTTGTCCATAGCCTGCACTAATTCTACCATTGTTTCTGGGACTTCAAACCACCGCAGTTATGCCCAGATCAGCTTTCTTGGGACCTTGTCATATGCTTTTTCCATGTCTAGGAATGCCCAGTTGGACTCTCTCCTCATCTCTAGCTTCTTCTCAAATATCTGTCTCACTGCAAACATCAGGTCAGTTGTGCTGCATCCTGATTTGAAACTGAACTGCTCATCTCCCATCTTACATTTTACTACTCTGTGTATCTGTTTATCAGTCACCCTCTCCAGAACTTGCATGCAATGTGATAGGAGTTTGATGACTCTGTAGAGTTGTGGATGTCCCCTTTGTTCTTGTATACTGGCATGAGTATGCTTGTTCTCCAGTCATCTCTCCACACTGCTACTAGTACCCTCAGGAGCCATTTCCCCCTATCTCACCCAGCATCTTTATCATATCTGCTGTGACCTCATCTGAGCCTGCTGCTTTCCCTGACTTCATCTTCCTTAGTGCTGTTCTTACTTCTTCTAGGGTGGGCTCCTCTTCTTCTCTCACTGTAGGCTGTTTCTGGGGCAGTACAGTTTATGTGGGGTTTTCTTCATTCAGAAGCTGCTGGAAATACTCTTTCCATCTGCCTTTGATGTCCTGCAGACCAGTGAGCAGGTTGTTGCTGGCATCCCTTATGAAAGGTGTCTGACTGTCTTCTTTATCTTTCTGTCTTTGCCTTGCAACCTGATACAGTTTCTTCGTGCCACTTACTTGAGTAACTTTTCAGACATTGGTAGAGTGCCTCCGATGTCCTGTTCTTTGGTATTGCAACTTCTTTCTTAGCTTCTTTGTTAGCCAACCAGTAGTCCTTCCTAGCCTGGTCAGTCTTTTCTATCTCCCACTTCTTCCTGCACTCCTTCTTTCTTTTAATGACTTTCTGGACTTCTGCATTCCACCGCCAGCTTTCCTTATGTACCTTATTTACATACCTCGCTCAGCCACATATACGTTCTGCATTGCACCAAAGTCCTCTGAACTGTAGTTATTATGGCCCGGATTCGTAAATGCCTGCTCACCATGCTAAGCTCATATGCTTAACAAACAGCTTCAAGCAAGGAGTTTGCACTTTAGGAAACAGCAGTGCATGTCACAGCCAGCTGCAAAAGAAGGGTTATCAGCCAAATATGCTAATGACCATATAATAAGCTGTGGCTCATGCTTATAAAGCAAAAAATCATGGTGGATGGATTCAGAAATGTAGAAAATAAGAGCAAGCATGTAGCACTCTCTTTAGCCCTAAATTCCAACACATGGAATAAAGCTACAGGAGAAATTTAAAAAATGTTAGGGACTGCCATGTCTGACTGCCATGTCCATTCTAAACCTGTAACTGCAACATACTAGGATGTTCTTAGGAGCAGTAGCAAAGGTCTGTCATGAAGAAATAGCACAATACAAAACAGAAGTAATCAGCAAGTAAAAATTGAGAATGCATATACAAGAATATCATAACAATAGCTGATATATGCATAACAAACTTGGAAGGGAAGACAGACAAATGTAATATGAGGATACAATCAGTGAGTAGGGTCATGTAAATAAAACAGTGCAAACAGTGATATAAGCACTGTAATGTTCCATATGAAACCCCATCCACCCAAAAAAATGATTAAATTACAGAAGGAAACAATAGCACATGCAAGAATATACATCTACTATGCAGAAAAAAAAATCAGAATTAGACAAGTAGTCATCAGTATAACAAAAACATACATAAATCATTCAAGTCATTGACAATTCAGTTTTTAAGCAGTTGTTACAATAATATTACATATTCTGTGCACATGAAAATGTGTTTCCTGACCACCACGAAATAAAATGACTTTAACAGAATCATTGAAACAAGGCAGTTCTACAGTCCTCATTGCAATTATTTATCAACATACTAAAATAATCATATATGTCTATTGAACAATACAGACATTGAAAAATAACCATAATCAAAACTGTCGTCACTATTTGGTTTGGCAGGACTTGGGGAAACAAGGCAGTCTTCCATAGCATGATGGCAGTCCTATAACTGCATGTCTTGCTGTTATGTAAGGCATGGAGTCCCTGCTTTTTTATATATATATATATATATATATATATATATATATATATATATATATATATATCAAACATGTGTCTCTGGAGTACGTCAGCTGTAAATACCCATGCACATTTAGTGACATTAGTTGACATGACTGAATTATGTTCACATTTTATTTTTCAAGGGCCTTTGCTCTTGTTTTCATTGCCTGCAGGTTGAGAGATATAATAGGATGACTATTATGAGTCTGCTCTAAGCAATGTAGGGTATTGATTTTTTAGTTGTTTCATATAGCTAAAGAAGGATTTATCAATTATCTTTGACTTAGTTCTTGATATTGGTCTCCAATGTAACTGTTGTGAAAATTAGTCCCCAGATTTTTTTTATAATTTTTTTCGCGTGAATAATTCCTCTGACCATGGTGATGCAGCGGTTAGCATTTTTGCCTCACAGCAAGAGGTTCTCTGGTTCGATCCTCGGCTGAAATGCCTTCTGTGCGGAGTCTGCATGTCCTCCCTGTGGTCATGTGGGTTTCCCCCAGGTACTCCGGTTTCCTCCCACATCCCAAATATGCTGTAGGTGGATTGGACACTCTTAATTGGCCCTAGGCATGAGTACTTGCATGTGTGTGCCTTCCGTGGAAGGTTGGGCACCGGGATGGCAACTCAACACCATAAAACTCTACTGCCAATCACGAGCAGACAGTTGATCCACTGTAGTGACCCCTAACAGGGAAAAAGCTGAAAGAAGAAGAAGTCGACATGACTGAATCACCTAAAGTCAATTCTTGCACTGTTGAGTAGCTGGCCCTGACAGTGTGCAGTCTGTAAACCATGTTCTCCTAGTTCAAGGGTACTGTGCACAGCAGCTGATGCCCAAACTATTGATCTGTACAACTCTTCCACTATAGGGCATCAGCTAGAGTCTGTGCTGCTGCTCAGAGTTCCATTCTTGGGTGAATTTGAGGTGGAAACAATCAACATGTTTTGGGAGCTGCTAGGAACCTCAGAGAGACCCAGGGAGAACATGCAAACTTCATACAGGTATTGGCTGGTGGTTAAAATCAAATCTTGTACCTTGTGCATGGGAGGCAATGATCTTAACCATTATGCCACTATAAAGTCCAGCAGCCCAGAGTCTGAAATACAGGAGGACAGATTAGAAATGGTTTGGAAATTATGGTGAGAGAGAGGCTTCAAAAAATAGTGAGGGATGTCATCAGAATTAATGAATGACTCATGGCAGTCAGACCTCACTGTAAGGATAGGGCCCTATTTATTATCTCAGCCTATACCCCATAGTAGGGTTGTGATAGTTAAAAAAGAGTGCATTGAGATAGCAGTTGCAGAACCTACTAGATAAAGTAGGACAACATAAATTGGTATTGATAATGAGTGATCTGAATGCACGTGTTGGAACAGACAGACAGAACAGGATATGAGGACTGTATTTGTCCTCAGAGGTGGGTTAACAAGAATTAAGAAGGAGAGGGCATTCTAAACTTCTGTCTGGCATATGGCTTAATGATTACCAGCACATATCTGGCAAGAGGGACAGTCACAAGATCATATACGAGAGTGGCCAAAGTAAAACTCAGTTAGACTTCCTCCTAGCAAGGAATGGGTACTGAGGTAGAATCAACAATGCCAAGTCATCCCCAGTGAAACAGTCCACAACATAAACCACTGGTTGCCACTATGAGCTGCAAGCAGTGGTCAGAGAAGACTCTGAGGCCAAAAGAAACTATGCTGAAGACCTGGAAGTTGGCTGAGGAGAAAGCACAACAGTTCAAGGAATTACTCATGACTCCAGCACCTCAAAAGAGGAAATAGGTGCAACTCCTCAAAACAGCATGCATGAAAACTACAGAACAGGTATGTGGCTGAGCAAGGTATTGAAATAAGGTACATAAGGAAAGCTGGTGGTGGAATGGAGAAGTTCAGGAAGTCCTCAAAAGAAAGAAGGAGGGCAGGAAAAAGTAGGAGATTGAAAAGATGGACCAGGCTAAGAAAGAGTAATGGTTGTCTAACAAAGAGGTTAAGAGATGAGTTGCAATAGCAAAGAACAAGGCATCAGAGGAACTCTACCATCTTCTGGAATGTGACTCGATAGCACAAAGAAACTCAGTTTGCAAGATAAAAACAGAATGATAAAGAAGATAGTCAGGCAGCCTTTGTAAGGGATAACAACCTGCTCATCAATCCACAAGAAATCAAAGGCAGATGGAATGCAGAAAACCCCACAGAAGCTGTACTGCCCTAGACACAACCTCCAATGAAAGAAGATGAGGAGCCTAAAAACAGCACTAAGGAAAATGACGTCAGGAAAAGTGGCAGGCTCAGATGTGGTCACAAAAAATATGATGAAGATTTTGGGTGAGAAAGGGGAGAAATGGCTTCTGAGGGAATGCCTAGCATTATGCAGAGAAAGGCATGTCCCTGATTACCAGAGAATAAGCATATTAGTGCCATACAAGAACAAAGGGGACATCCATAGCTGCGGGCAGTATAGAATTATAAAACTCCTGTCACACTGCATGAACGTTTTGAAAAGGGTGACTAATAAATGAATGTGCAGAATAGTAGAATGTAAGATCAGAGATGAGTAGGTCAGATTCAGATCAGGATACAGCACAACTAGCTTGATGTTTGCAGTGAGAAAGTGTAATTGAGAAGAAGCTAGAGATGTAGGAAGAGTGCAAATGGACATTTCTAGACTTGGAGAAAGCATATGGCAAAGTCCAAAGAAAGCTGATTTGTGCAGTCTTGTGGTGGTTTGAAGTCTCACAAACATTGGTAGAATTAGTGCAGGCTATCTACAAGGACCAACTGTCTCAAGTATGAACAGTATTTGGTCTCGCAGAGGGGTTTCCGAGTGGGAGTGGGTATGCATCAGGATTCATCTCTAAGCCCACTGCTGTTCATATTGGTGAAGGAATACATCATCAAACAGGATGGAGAGGACTGATTAATAAAGTTGCTGTATGTAGACAATGTGGCATTACGGATAGAGTTTGAGTAAGGACTTCAGCAAAGGATAGGTGAATGGAATGCAAAACAGAAGTCACATGAGATGAAACTAAGTACAGATAAAACAGTTGTAATGACAGCAAATGGGGGAAATGATAAGAATGTGAGAAATGAGATAGAAGAAAAATTTGTAGCACAGGTTAACAGCTTCAGGTATCTGGGAGGGGTGGTTGAGAAGAAGGGAAGTCTGAATGAGGAAGTCAAAGCTAGAATCGGAGAGGCTGCACCCAACTGGCACAGAGTGTCAAGGTGGTTTATAACAGAAGATTACTGAGCTCTAAAGCAAGGTGTACAAAACAACAGTTTGTCCAGTACTACTGTATATTACAGAAACATGGGTAATAATGGCAGAGCAATTGATGAAGTTAGATGTGAGACAGATGAAAAATGAGGACATCAGAGCAGAAGCCAAAGTAGCTCCAATTCCAGAGAAGATCAAAGAGAACAGATTATGGTGATTTGGACACATGTCTAGAAAATCAGAAGACAAAATAATGTAGAATGCTTGAGATAGACAGGAAGAAGGTAAGAGGAAATGGTGGTGTCCAGCAAAGAGATGGATGGATTGTGTGAGAGTCAGAAATGATTGTTAGAGAAGGTAGGACAGTAGAATTAAATCAAGAGAGATGGCAAAGTTGACATGACATTCCAAACCCATGTAGAAAATGGGAAAAAGGGGGTGGATGATGATGATGATGATTTCCCCCAGGCCCTTTGAAAATGTTAATTAGTCTTAGCTCATTATCATTCCTGAATCCATCCATCTGCTTGATGTTCTGGGCAGGTAAACATGATGTTAGTACCTACATGATGACATGCACATTTCTGAGCACTACATGAGTAAGTATTATGTACTTTGGCTAGAAAATACCTCACAAATGTGATTTGTTAACAGTTCTACAGTTAAATTACTTGTTTAGCATTCCTGCTAATGAGAAGTACATTACAGAGGGTCTGTCAGAGAGAAAAGCCTTACTGAGAAGGTTTAAGTTATATTTATTGAGTTAGAAGAGAACCTTGATACACACTTTGGTTTACATTTTGTAAGACTATTAGGTGCCTGTGATGACAAATTAGTTGTAACTGATAGCATATGTATGACTTAGAAAACAATCATCATACTCATGGCAAAATATAATTCATTCATCGTTTAAAGGTAATACAGTGTAATAATGTATGCAAACAGAAATTGGTAATTCTTCTCATGTAGACAGTTGTATGTAAACTACCATGCTTTACTGTCTTCACTTCTGCAAGGATCTCACAATTTCCCATGAAATTTCAGCTGTATGCTAACATAGGTATAGTGCAGAGTAAATTGAAAGGTAAAATTTACAATGCTAAGCACATGCGCTTGATTTTCTCTAACTTTGTTTATAAATGTTAAGGTGGCAAGACATGTTATCATGTCAGTGGTTCATTGTAATCATGTAGATGCATAGGTTGATAGGAGGTTACTAGGCTAATGACCCTGCGGCCTTTACAAGCCTAGCCATGTAAAATTCTGTGTACCCTAATTGACCATAGTTAGATGGTCATTGTTAGCAAGGGGATTCTATGATCAACACTGACTACCCCTGTTCATGAGGGACATAGATGCTACTCCTGTTGTGAATTTATGGTCACCCATCCAATTGTCAAGGTTGCTGTTAAATAGAGTCATTGAGGAGCTCTGCTTCACATAAAGCAAAGTGGGAGCTTATTCCAGAGGAGTGGCAATCTCTGAGAGATATATCTGTCTCTACAAGATGTTCTGTTAATGTCATAGCATATATATGACTTAGAAAAAAATCATCATACATGACATATATTCCCAACTTACACAGTGTGTGTTCTGTCAATGAGCCAGTTGGCTACCTATCTAGTGATGTATGGGTTAGCCCCAGCAGGCAGAGTTTCTCAATGATCCATGAGTAGGTGATTGTGTCAAAGGCCTTTGCTAAATCAAGATAGTTGGTATGTACTACTTTGCCCTCATCTAGGGCTTTTGTGACATTCTCAAAGAAGTCCACCAGTCTAGCAAGACCAACCCTTGATGAAACCAAACTGAGTTGGGTCAAGTGTTTAAAGGTCACCTGTATCCTTGTTGCTAAGGTCCATGATAATTCTTTCCATGGCCTTGCAGATAAGGCTAATTAGGCTTATAGGTCAATAGTTTCTTGGGTTGGCTGATGGACCGCTTTTGTACAACGGGATTACTGTTGCTGTTCTCCACTTTGTCAGAACAAAGCCAGTTTTCAGGCTATGGTTAAAGAGAGTGCAGAGTGATTACCCTAGGTCTTGTTTTACATTGTTTCATAATCAACCTGGGATGTTATCTGGTCTCATAGAGGCCATGTTTTTGACTTGGAGAATGCTTGTATGACAGTTCTTTGGTGATGCTCAGTAGAGGATTGGTGTCAGGAATGCTTTGAGGTATGGCTGGTAGGGATAAGGGTGAAGGGGTGAAGTTATTGCCTAATCTGTCAGCTAGCAGGTTGGCAATTTCCTCAGGTTCAGTGTGAGTGATACTATGCACTATAAGTTCGGCAAACAGCTGTCAAGTCAAAGTCAAAGTTAAGTCAAAGAAAACTTTGTCATTCAGAACTACACAGTAGTGTAGCTGAACAAAATTACAATGCTTCATTCTCAATGCAGGAAACAGTTGCACATATAGATAGAGAAAAAATAATAAAATATCACAGTAGAAATTTAATAAGTAGCAATTTGTAAGTAAACTAGGATAGCAGTGACCCACACCCATCCCAGAACAGGAGACAAGGAAGACAAGGAACAATATGAAGGTAATATTGGCAAAGTAAAACTGAAACAATAGCAGCATATCTATGAATAGACTGAATTATTGCACAGTTTGTATATTGCACTTTACAGTCCTTCAGTGTGTGGGTGAGCTACCTTAGTATTGCACTTAGTTATTGCACATCCATAAAATAAGCCCCTTGATAAGCTAGTTATGTAACAGACATCATGGTTAGTTTTTCCAAAGAGTTCAACAGTCTAATGGAGAGCGGAAAGAAACTGTTTTTTAGTCTGGTGGTTTTACAATGCAGGCTACTGTATCTCCTGCCAGAGGATAGGTGAGTGTACAGACCACTGGCAGGATGTGTTGGATCGCTGGAAATCTTTTTAGCCCTGTCTATGCACCAGCATTTGTGTAGATTTTCCAGAGGAGTAAGGGAGGTGCCAATGATTCTTTCTGCTGACCTTACAATTCTCTTGAGAGCTGGACATTCTCTTTTAGGTTTTGGACGTAGCTAAAGAATACCTTATGGTTGTCTTTAGCTAGGGATCCTAATTTGGTCTTGTAACTAGCCTTAGAGGACTTTACAAGATATCTGATTTGCTTGTTCAAGCTGTGGAGGCTATTCTTCATCTGTTAAGTAGGTTCCCTCTTGTTCTTAGATATCAGTTTCTTTCTTTTGCAATATAACTTATTTAGACTTACAATCCGCCAAGGTGGCTTGTTTTTTCAGGAGGACTTGGTTTTAGTCTGATCAGGTACAGCTGAGTCAATACATTTGTTTAAGTGGCTATATAGGGCATTTGTGTACTCTTTTGCATATGAGTCATTATTGGCTGTGTTAGCAGGGGCTCCGAAACTTTTTATAACATCTCTTAGTAGGCTATAGTTTGCTTTGGAGAAATGTTTCATTTTTTTTCTCCTGTGTTGGTGTCAGGTCTGAGCTTTACTTCTGAAGAGACTGATTCATGGTCTGACCACACCAGGGAGGGCAACACACAATGGGTAGTGCAGTGACCCCTCATGTTGGTGAGTACTAGGTCTAGGACATTTAAGCCTCTTGTGGAGGTCCATACCAACTGTTCCAGGGCATTTGAATTAGCAACATCTAGGAATATCAGAGTGATCATGTTTGTGCATATGTAAGTCACCCGATCAATGGAAGGATAGTTGAAATCTCCCATGACCAAGATGTTTGGCTGTATACTGAGCAACTCTACAAAGTGTGGGTAGGCAATGTGCTTTTCCGGGTTCATGGTGGGAGACCTTCTGGCTAGCAGTGATGTGGTAGGGTATTTTGCCCATCATTATTTGGACCTGGAGTAGCTCAAGTTAGTTGTAATGTTTTACCAGTCTTGAGGTGTATTTGGATTTAATGAAGATGTAGGCACCTCCACCTTTGGTTTCTTTCACGCTTGTTTTGAGGTCTGACTGTCTGAAAGGCATTGTAGCCTTATATGGCCAGGGTGCTCTCTGTGGCCTTGAACCAAGTCTCAGTGACTGCAGAGACATTAACATATTCCAAGATGATGAGTGCTTCCAGGGAGTGCAGTTTACTGTTTAGGCTCCTAGCATTAAGCAGCATGACCTTGAGTTTGTCTCTAGTGGATTTCTTTATGTAGGCAGTTTAGTTGTTTTGACATTGCCTAAAAAAATCACTATGGGGGAGGCAAATATCTTTGCTAGTATCCAAACAGGACCTGAAGAGACAGGTGAAGGCCATCTCTGGCAAAGCAGCATGGTCTGTTGACCGTGTCTACCCAGCAAGGGCGGCCCATGCTATTGGACTGCCGGACTGCAGCCCCCTCAACTGTAAAAGAAAGAAAAAATAAAGAAATAGAAATAAAAAAAAAATTAGTAAAAATCGTGAACTTTCGCGCATGCGCACTAGTCCGGACTGCTGCTGAGACAGTCTGGAGCATGCACAGATTGTCTCAGCAGCAGTCCTGACTGGGAAACATAAAGAACGGAGCTCCCAAAAGTCTATGCAGTTTTAAACTGCATAGACTGTCCTGGAACTCGCTGGGAAAACGCGTCGGGGTCAGACTGCAACGTCAGCAGTCTGGAATTCATCGGGGGAAGATCTCGCGACAGGCAGGGTCTGGTGTGGATTGGAGTTTTCTGCAGTCTCGTCGGGGGAAGATCTCATGACAGGCAGGGATTTGCACAGGTTTCGTAGCTTACTCTGGATTTATGGTGGTTTGCTACAGGGATTTGGAAGATCTACTGCAGGTAAGTGTGTGGACAGGGATTTGGATGTATGGTGGTTTGCTACAAGAGTGTGTGTGTGTGTGTGTGTGTGTGTGTGTGTGTGTGTGTGTGTGTGTGTGTGTGTGTGTGTGTGTCCCAGGTGCAATATACTGGTGGTTAGACTCATGGTGGTGTGGTAGGGAATACCTCAGGCTTGAACCCTGTACCTTGTATGCAGGTGTTAAAGACCTGAATACCCTACCCACCACCATTTGTAAAAAATTTGCAGATGTTTGCCTCATATTTGATCTGATCTGTTCCTCATAATATCTGTGGTTTGTAAATGTTGCAATGCTTGATATTTGACGGTGCAGTGGTAGCATTTTTGCCTCAGGTTTGATTCTTGACTGGGGTGCCATCTTTGTGGGGTCTGTATCTTCTCCCTGTGTTTGTGTGGGTTTGCTTTTGTGTCCTCCCATGTTACAAAGACATGTCTGCATTATTTCTTCCTGGGCCTCTGCTGAAAATATTTTTTTGTTCCAAGTCAGACTGTCCTGATTAGCAAATGTTAAATAAAATTGACAGGCATTTCAGACTTCAGGTTTCTGAATGTTTAATTCCTTACATATTTGATAGTTCAGTGGCAGTATTGTTGCCTCACAGCTATAGTTTTCTGGTTTAATTCTTGGCTGGGGTGCTTTCTATGTGGAGTCTGCATCTTATCCTTGTGTTTGTGTGGATTTGCTCTGGTGTCTTGCCATTTTACAAAGACATGTGTCTACAGTATTTCTCCCTGGGCCTCTGCTGAAAATTTTTTTTGTTCCATCAGAAGTAAAATTGACAGGCATTTGAATTTCAGACTTCATATTCTTCAGAAAATACATAGTAAAAACAACTTTTTATTCTAGCAATAAATATATAGTAACACAACCTTTTTTATAGCAATTTTCTAAGTTTATAAGATGACTATTTGAAATTTGTCCTTATTTTTGGGACTGTATTACCCTGTTATTGGCTTTGTCCAGGTTTTTTGTGCTAAGGATGACAGCTATGGCAAGAACTGAATTCACTGAATATGTTTGAGGTCTGTATTCCCTCATTATTGGGTTTGTCCAGGTGTTTTGTGCTAAGAGGTTGACAGCTATGGTGAGAACTGAATTCATTAAATGATAGCCATTTAAGTTTCAGTCTTCCTCTCTTTCACAAAGCAGCTGATTTGCCATAGTGGTATGTTGCTCTGACTGTTTTGCACAGGGACCTTGGCAGTAAAATGTATGGTGGTAACACAGCATTTTTCTTTCACAAAGCAGGTGATTTGGCATAGTGGTATGTTGTTCTGACTCTTTTGCACAGGGACCTTGGCAGTAAAATGTATGGTGGTAACACAGCATTTTATTCTAGCAGCTTTCCAAGATTATACAAGCAATGTTTAATGTGTCCCTGGTTTTTGCCCTTTTGACCCACCCCAATAAATTTGGCTTTTTCCAGATTTCTTGTGCTGCAAAGTTGAGATGCAGTTGAGTATTGAGTAGATTTTATAAGGAGATGAGAGCTGCAGGGGAAGAGAAGTTTAGTGCTGATTATGCTAAGTCAGCTCGCATTGCTAATAGCACAACAGGTTGTGTACTTGCTTTTGATGCAGAAGGTTGTTGGTTCTACTCCCATAAGGGGTGAATGCTGCCGTTCTGAAAGTTAAGATACTAACTATCAGCCTGTTATCAGTTTGCCATCCATTTCCTATTGCAATATCACTAGCTTATTTTTAATGTAATTTAGGCAATTTATTCCTCAGGGGCATCAGACACTATTTTTCGATAAAACCATGAAATATAAAGGTGATTGCTAGCAGCAACCTCTTCATTACAGATTTATTTAACGTGGAATTATTTAGATTACTTTTTTACTACTTCAGAGATTGTGCATATTTACTGATAATGGTGGACTGTAGAATTGTGCATATTTACTGATAATAGTGGACTGTAGAAGTTTGAGTAGACTTTTATGATGGAAATGTTCTGAATTGGGCAGTTTTGTCATTGGTGCATGCGTTTTGTTTCATTGTTTACTGGAAAAATGTTCTAAACAATAGGAAGGTGTATCAAAGAGCACATGTATGTTTCATATGCAAGGGGCCTATGATTTGAAAACAGCCCAGAATTAATCTTTATCTGCCATGGGTAAAATGTATTTTCTTTGAATGTGAGTTTCAATGTTGTTTCAATGAATGTGAGTTTCAATGGCAGAGAAGTTTTAATGGCAAGTTTGTTTAGCAGATGTCTTAGTGTTTGTGCTGTAAAATGCAAAATAAAACTTTCAAATGAAGTTCAAATCATCATAGAAGTAAATCAGTATGCACATTAGTGTTTATGGTAAATGGAGTGAAATAGCCAAGTAATCGATCATTGGAATGGCTGCAGGGGGAGGCTCCATTTGACCATGGTTTTGTGAGGGGGGAAGGGTGGCAAACTTAGGGCAGCCCCAGCTGAACCATACCTCCCAACTGTCCAGATTTTCAAAGAATGAATAGATTTTTTTGCTTCTTATTTTTGGTTTGTTCCTCATAAAATTTGTGGTTTTCTGGCAAATCATTTAGGAATTAAGTCACTAAATAATGACACACTGAGTTTCAGACTTTATAACCTTCAGAAAAATGCATGCTAAAGTAAGACCTGTTCTATCAACTGTCTCAGTTTATACAAGAGCAATTTTTAGTACTGTTTATATGTTCCCCCAATATATTTGGCCTTGTCCAGATTTATTGCATTAACAGGTTGAGAGGTACATGCAAATAAATTGCTTTATAAAATTAGGCATAGCCAAACCTCTCAACTGTCCCTGATTTTGGCTCAGAATGTTGCTCTTCCCCTAATAATCCCTCCACAAAATAGCAATTTTGGAAGAAAACATGGAGGGTTTATAATTAAGAAATAACTGTAATAATCAGTTAGATTACTTTTATTTCAGAAATGCATGTAGATTATTTTATTTTGTCAGCTGCTCAAGTTAGCAGTACCAATATTAAAGTATCCCTTCTTTGACAGGTTCCCAGCTTTATTGTGTTGCTATTTTATATTTTTACATCACATTTTTGGTCCATTTTTCATAAAATTGTGTTTTTTTGACAAATTAGTGACAAATCATTAAAGACTGAAGTTAGAAAATAATGACAGACATTTGAGTTTCAGATTTCATACCATTCAGAAAATGCATACTAATGCAAGACCTCTATTATCTTTCTAAGTTTATAAGAGCAATATTTTAAAATTTGTCCTTATTTTTGGGCCTTTGTCCCATTTCTTTGTATGGCTTTGTCCAGATTTCTTGCTCTGAGGTTGAGAGGTATGACAAATGTGTCAGGGCCATCACAAGTCAGCCAGAGACATTTCAAACTGTGACATACTTGTTGCACCCCACTCCCCTATGTAGTGACTCTGGATGTGTCGAAGCAAGGCAAGGAGTAGTTATGCCGTGTAAATGTGCAGAGAATCCCACCCATCCAAGGTAGACACAAGTACTAGAGTGGCTTTTCATCTGTCCTTGATTTTTACAGAATGGTCTGGTTTCTGTCATATTTTTTGTACTGTTGATTTATGCTTATTACTCAAAGTGCCTGTTGCTCTGTGTTTAAGTAGCAATACTTTAATGACCATTAGGTAAGCTTGGCTGAGATTGCAAGATGCAAGTAAGCTTTAATAAGTATACTGTTAAAGAATTGCCAACATTGAAAGCCTTTCTGTTGCCATGTAGAGAATACTTAACTAGATAATGTATAAGTCTTGGGTTTTGAA
Organism: Protopterus annectens; assembly: GCF_019279795.1. NCBI lineage: Eukaryota > Metazoa > Chordata > Ceratodontiformes > Protopteridae > Protopterus > Protopterus annectens. The sequence goes on along the minus strand of NC_056748.1, from coordinate 252,139,685 downwards.
ATGCATATGCTAGTATTTGTAATAAAGGACAGGATTACATTATTTTAAGAGTCTCATTACATTTGGAGACTTCCAGTCATCTCTGCAGGCTTTACCCGTAAACAGAATGCCAATCGTGTGGTCCATAACTGTACAGTAATCCTTTTAGTGTGGTCCATAACCTGTACAGTAATCCTTTTAAGCAATGTATCTTGAGCTTATTTCTTGTTTGCTTTTCATTTTTTACTTTGATTATGTTTTCCCCATGAAACAAGTAGATGTCAGGCAGCAGGTCTTTTTTTTGGATAAGGAACATTTTTACAAGTGGGGGCATCAGAGATTTCTACTTTCAGCATGTTACTTGGTACTTTAATAAAGCTGAATATAAATTATAATTAGGACTGCAGTGCAAGAAGTGGTTTGAGTTGAGTGCTGCTTGTTTTTCTTATACTTGATGTTGACTGGCACTCCATTAATGTATTTAAAAAAAAGTAATTTATTTTTTCATGCCTCACAACCTTTTTTGTTTCCATCTCGATATTAAGCTGTCATGCAGCCAATGCATTGAAATATTTTTATTCTTCTACACTTCATTTTGTCTTGATTGGACTCTCATAATGACGGTTTGGCACCCAGGGCAGTATATTTAGTTTTTGTGGTTTTGAGCATACTCTTCCCCTTTCTAGTTGGCTGCACCCCTTCCCATTGACCCCACCCATTCAGCTGTCTCCTGCAGCCCCCCTTTGATTTGAAGTCACCAGCCGCCACTGCTACCCAGGCTGTCAGATACTGGATCCCCCTGGAATGACACAAGAAGCTAAGCCAATTGTTGAATTCAATCTTTTTTGTCTTTGTTGTGGCATCATCCTAGGTGATGGTAGAATTCTGCTTAGAGCTAGGGACATACCTTCCTAGGATACATAATCTGAGAGTTCAGTTATGTCTCTTTTCATATAGTCCAGAGAGGTTCATCTCAAGTCATTCACTTTGACATGTACTATGACATAGTCATAACGGTAATTGTTGCTGAGTGACTTGAATGCGTGCATAATTTGATGGATCCTGGCACCAGACAGGCAGCTGTGTGTGTGACCTTCTTGTCCAGCCTGTTGAAGGGGATATCTGTGTGTCTCACTTTTGAGTCACCTATGACTAGGACATTAGGTTTTGAGGTGTTTTGCCTTAGGGGCTTAACTGTTGAGACACTGGTATGTGATTGTGTGCTGTTATGTGTAGTGGTAGATTCTGTTCATGTACCAGTATGTGTAAGCTGTTTGTGCTTGGGAGGTCTCTGCTAGGCTCTTAGTGAGTACCTCCACCTATGTGGGTTTATGTGTCTTGTCCTTACCTTGTGTGAGTGGAGAGATGTGCGTGCTGACAACCTGCTTGATGCCTTGCTTATCGTTATGTAAGAAGACTGATTCTAGTTTCATTGTATAGTTACATCTCTCATATACTGTATTTGTTTGCTTTAGGAGCAAGTGGTTGTCAGTATAAATGAGACAATTACTACATAGCCTAAGGATGCCCATGTCAGTCAGGCACTAGCTGGAGAAATGTTGGGCAAGCGAGTGTCCATAATAGCAGGTAATTCTTAAGTACTCATTTCTGAGAGGGTAAATTAGATCAGATATTGCTCTGGGATTAACAAGGGGACTTATTCTATAGATCAGGGATAGAAAGTGGGGTGACACTGCTCAGTGCTCAGCTGAGTTGCCTGCAGTGCAGAAGTGCACAGCTGCATTGGCCGCAGAGCAGTAGGGAACCTGGGAGGGTTTAACTGACTGGTGTCTAGGGAAAACATTAGTTTCTAGGCATTTGCTCAGGGCTCAGATCTTGTGAAGATGATGTCTCTGTGAAATTACAAATCTTCACTGTAAACATTTTATTTGTATAAGGCCACAAATTTAGGAAATAATCACACTGATTTATGAATTGTTTTTTTTTTGGCTTCATCCTTTGTGCGATGGTTGGCATTGTACATCAGTTCCCATCAGTGATGCCTTTCAGTAAATGACAGTTCACTTCCTATGGCTAAAACTCAGAACTGAATTTTGCATGTGCAAAGACTTAGCCTTCAGTTGCACAAACAAGACTGACAATGGTGTGCCTATCTCAGCAGTTTGGACATTACTGAATGTAGAAAATACATCACTTACATGACTTAGTCAATGGCTTAACATGTTAATGAAGTATGTTCTGAATAACAGCACAAGCAGAGCAGGGTTTGAATCCACATCAGAGATTCCTTACCGTTATGGGATGTAATACATGTGCAACCATGTTTTGTATTTTAAGCTGAACTATATATGCAATTTAAAATGTGAGTGTTGCAATATATTTGTATGCTATGGCTGCTAAACAATAGAAATGTGATCAGTGTCACCTGCATTAGTCATACCACTAATTATAGTAAAAGCACACTTGTGTGTGCATGGTGTGAAAAATAATACATGTGCAGAAAGTATGAGGTATTAAAATTAGCAAGATAATTAGGGAAATATGAAGAACACAGAAATAAAGTTTTCAAAATTTGTATGAACGGTGCTTCAGTGGAATATGTTTTTAATTTTTCCAAGTGCACATTGTACTGTTATATGCTGTGGAGAGCATCACCTTCTGTAAACTCTGTATGTCCCCTTCCTTAATATGTTATACCATAAATCCATCAAGATGGCATTGAAAACAACAGATTGTCACACCCAAAGTCATTAGTTTTTAAAATTGTTTCTTACTGTTTGCACTTGAGTTGGCTTAGAGCATTATCAGTTTGCAGAAATGACTGTAGAGAACTGGCAGTTCATGTCCTATGGCAAAAACTCAAAAAATAATTATGCATGTGCTGAGACATTGCCATTGTCTGTGCAAATAAGCTTAGCTTTGGCATGCATTAGTTAGCATTCAAGCTATCTCAAATGTCAATGCAATGAAAACCTTTCCACAAGAATAGATATTTCCCTAAAATAATTACTCCAATAAATGATCATTTCAAAGTGCAACTGTTATATGGTCGCAAGAAGTAGGTATATATCCAGTCATGTTCAAAATTGTGCACCTGAGTTTAAACCTTTTGATTGTTGATTCCACTTTGGTATTAACAATTTATGCACATACTTCAGAAGCCTGTTTCTTTTTGTCATGGGTTTGATTCCAAGGTGGTGGTGTTTACAGTTCTTAACTTTTTATCTGCCACCAAGGCATTTTGTTGTACTTAAAATTCACATAAGGACAACACTGAATGACAACAACATCATGTCTTCATGTCATATTTGTTTGTGACAATGTTCACATTATGAATGTTATCACCCATCCCAGAGTACATGCTCAGATGTGGCAATATATTATTTAAAATGTAACTGAGATATCAACATTAACCATCATTTGCCAGATATATATGTATACTGATCATGACACATAGCCAGCTCTTACTGCCATGTTTCTCACCTCTATTGAACATTGAAGAATTAATAGATTCAATCAATTCTAGCCCATTTCTGTGCTTTCTATCATGCAAATACATGTTTTAGCTTGTATATCACTGCTCACAGACTGATAAATTTGAGATCAGAACGGGGGCCAATTCCTGGCCAGTCTTCAGGGGATCTTTGAGAAGAAATGACAGTTGATAGTGAGGGTAGTGCTCAGTTTAGAGTACAGGCATGGTATGAGGAGTAGTCCAAGGTTTTTGTTGGTCTTCTTATTAAATGTTTCAACCAAAGAAAGGCTTCTGTAGTGTGACTTTCCTGGGTCACAGTACAAAGCTGAGGCTTGGAATAGCTTAGCCAAGACTGTCACCAGTACAACTGGCATCCCACAAAGGGATACATAATGTTGTCATTATTATGTTGACTTAAAAAAGACAAAAGTAAAACCTTCTTAGCCAGTGAGGAATATTTTAAGACCCACGAGCCACCTCAGTTGTGTAACTACAATGGCCCATAGGCAGGCAGACAATACCATGACTTGGCAATACAAACTGTTATGTGTAGATTCTTCATAGATTGAAGGAAATAATGAGGTGCATGAGGAGAGACCACAGTGCCTCAGAGATGCACAGTGTAAGTATGGGATCAGGTATGAATGTTTGCCATTTTATAATAGTGGTGATTGTAAAAATAGGTTATCAGTTCTGTAGACATCAGTCCATAAATGTTGGACAGAGTGATACATGAGAATGCCTACTCTACCTATGCAAAAAGAATTTACCTGGATGAATAGCTTTTGCAACATTGCATTAGATAATGGTTATGTAGATGATTGTGGGTTCAAACCCAAGTAGCAGCATTTACTCCACATTACTTGATATTTATTATTGTACAATCAATAAGTTCAATAAAACATCTATCAATTCTTTGTATTCTTCTTTTAAAAAACTTCTTTAGACCAAGTAACAAATGAATGATGATGATGGAAGCACGCTGCTTGCAGGCTTCTTCTGATGTTATGTATGTATGTTTTTTAAAGAAGAAATTCATTTGGTATAATAGATATTTGTTTTGTTTATATATCTATTTTTTGCTACGGGATACTTTGGGAGAGCTTAGCGGTAATTTGTATCTACAATCAATAAGTTAGAATACCATTTTACTCAGTTCACATATACATTTCATGACCTATAAGGCATAAACTAGCTTTTCTAGAGTCACACTACATGCATAATGTGTATTATATTGAGGAGACTGTAAAAGTGGATGTGACAAATATCCAAACCAAAAAAAACTGAAAACCAATGAAGATTGCACAAAGAAAACTGCAAAAAGCACCAACCAGTAGCATCGCCAAAGGTCTCCTTTATTCACAATGAAAATTGAGCACTTTCATGAGAGTATAACAAACACTTCCTCAGAATCAGCTTCTGAGGAAGTCCTTGTTATACTTTCAAGAAAGCACTCAGTTTCATTGTGAATAAAGGAAACCTTTGGCAACGCTACTGGTTGGTGCTTTTTACAGTTTTCTTTGTGCAATCTTCATTGGATGTGACAAATCTTTTAAATCGTCATGTAGGAATATACATTGACTAGAATAAATTACAATTACATGACATTTATAATATTATTTCTTTTTCTCTCCACACACAGTATATTTCCTTTTTTAATGACATTTAGAATATAATTTTTGCTGCTATATAATCAATGGCATGGAGAGATGTACTGGCCACAGGGGCTTGGGCCACCATCCCTCCAAAGGTGGCTCTGGCAGTGCCAACACAAAGAGCACAGGCATTCAACCCTTCACGGTCACAACCTGTCAATGTTTCTACCACAATGCTTGAACTACCTGGATCACCTGCTTCATGTAGCTCAGCCCCAGAGTCTGCTGGAGTGGTACCTACCAGAAGAAGTGCCAGTGGAGGTGGTGATTATGTCATAAACGAGCTGACAGGGTTGGTGGAGGAGGTTATGAAGAGGGGCCTCAGTCTCCGCATCAACCATTTAAGAAAGATGATGTAGCAGATTGCCAAATCACTGTCCCAGTCAGCACTACCCCATGTGCCTGCAAGGAGATGGTGGTGAAAGTTTTGAGGATGAGGACTTGATTCCCACTATATTCATACTGGACAGGGATGTGCCTCTGAAATTCTATACCTCTTTCTGTCTTGTAGTTCTGTATGTCTTTGCCTGCTACCTAACCTATCCTGCTCTACATACTTACTCCTCTTATTTCTAACTACATTCCCCAATATTCCTCTCTGCAAAAAAAAAAAAAAGGAAAATGGCACCTATCCCACAAAAATATTACACCCCATACTTAGCTCTCTGCTTCACATATCTGAACATTTGATTTGGTCCAATTGGTCACACAACATTATTAAGTTGTTGCCATGAATCCTGTATGATGTTACTATCCAATTTTGTCAAACTATTTGTAGAAGAGCAATGTTATGTTGTGAAGATCTGGATAGCTATGGTGCTCTCCTACCACCATCCTGGACATTCCTTAATAACTCCCTAATGTCTTAGCCTTTCTCTCACCCATATTCACCACTATCCTATCAACCCCATTTCAAACCTTTAATCTGGTCAGAAATAGATTCACACACCACACACATGGCCACAAATGGCCCATAAACCAAAATCTCTGTTTCTGTCCTGAGCATTTTCATGATACTTGGCATCAAGCAGCAGTGTGAAATAATGGTAAATGGCACTTCATGTCCCATGGCAAAAACTGATGAATTTCTCCTTCAGCTTCATTCGTATAGTACTCCTTGCACTACTGTGCCTAGCCTCACTATGGGACAGAAAGCAATACTGATAGCACCATGAGGATACATTTATTATGATATGTATAACAAGCTCCAAGGTTTAACTTGGATGTTACACTTCTCATTGCTGTTATGAAGACTGATGTACAAGTGCCTTGAGTCATGCTTTTCTCATTATCCCATCAACTGTGTGATCTTTTCTAGCTGCAATACAACTTCTTCTATGGAGTCCTCAGATAGTGCTTAGGTCTAGAGAATGTTAATTACCAGTGGCAGGTGTTCAAATCCATCATTATGTAGAACATTCATGTTTTCTTTCTCTTAACATTTTACTTAGTGAAATATTGGCAATATATGTTACTCTCTCATTACTATCCTATTTATTCCTTAATTAGTTTACCAGTAGCCTACCTATGCTTGCTTCCTATTGTGATCACATTATGATAAACAGCATGACAGAAGTTTCAGTGATGACAACTATAGATTAACACAACACACACATGGGCAGAAGTACCTCAGAAACAGAACTGTCTATGTTCCTGAACTATTTCTTTGAGTGGCACTTGGCAGTGAGTGACAAAGACCACCGATACTTCCCATTCTAAGTTCAAAAACCTCTAAATTAATAATACATGCACTAATACTTTGCAATCAGTTGCACAAATAAGCTGACCAGCACTGCTCCTCAGTAAGCAGTTGTGGCAGACTGAAAGTAATGTCAGTGGCTTCTATTACATGTATATGTTTTATTGGTTCATAGGTAGGTACTAGGCTGTTGGTCCAATGGCCTACGTAAGCCTAGCCAACAAGGTTCCCTGGCTTACACCACCCAAGAAAGTTATTTTCCTGTGCCACTGTCGAGCAGAGACACAGAAGTAATCCCCGGGGTGTATTTCCTATTTCCCACCCACTCATCAAGATTTTTCTTGAAGAGTGCTAATGAAGAACTTTGCTTGACATAGATGGGTTAATTGTAAGCAAGACATGAGGAGTTCATTGTAATGCAGTCCATCTACCTCATATTGTAAATGATTGTGGCATTGACACTCCTTACCCTTCCACGTGTGTTCCAATGAACTGGAACAAATGTAAACATGCTTGCAGAGTAGTGTTACTGAGAGCAGTGTATATGTTTTGCATGTATGGCTTGGCAAACCGTACACCAATCACAAAGACTTGTCAATGAGCTACAAAAAAATCACAAGACCTGTACAATGATTTTGAGATAAATAGAAAGAAATGCATGGGTGCCATTCCACTGGTTGATATCTATGACTATCACCCATTACAAAACTGCTCAATATACCTTAATGTGACACATATATATATTATTGACAATACAAAAATTAATGTGAATTATGCGATATAAGAATTATTACTACTGTATGTTTTGAGTTTGTCTGTCTGTCACACCACATTGCCCATCCCCCCAAAAACATGTCATGTAAAATGCAACTATGTATTGTCTGACATGGTATCAGTGTTTAATACAATGTTCTACCAAATGTGGATGTAGGCAGATGTACAGCAATTGTAATTTATATGAGTGTGTCAGCAAATACCAGCAAGTAGTAGATCTGATGTGAGCACTTCCACTCACTGAACACATTTAGATGGGGAGAGGGCTCCCCTATTTCGCTCCCTTTTACACAAAACATCTGCTTTGCAACACAGTGTTAAAGTCATCCTTTAAATGTATGTTTTTTGACACAAGTAAATATGAATGCTGCTATGGCATGAGTGGTTAATACATGGTCCTGTAAACTGTGTACTTACATAGCCAAGTGTTCAAATCCATTAATGAGTGTGTGTGAATATAGTGACAGGTAGGACTGCCATATCTGAGGCACTTGATGAATACACTCCCACTCAATGGAAACATTTACATGGGGAGAGGGATCGCCAATCCTTTTAGGCCTAATATCTGCATGGCAACATAATGATAAGTCATCCCTTCAAATTTGTGATAAAAAGGTGATCAAATCCAACAATGACTAGCATGAGTACATCTGACTATACTGACAGGTAGAACTGGCTTCTCAAACAGATGTAATATGTACACTTCCACTCAGTGGAAACATTTACACAGGGAGGGGGATCCCCCAGGTCTTTCTTTCCCCTTTAATCCACCTGCCATGTAACACAAGGATGAGTCATCCTTTAAAATGTATGCTCTCTCACACTTGTAATAAGACTTGTCATGTGGTGTGAGCAGCTAATCCACAGTTCTCTAGACTGTGGACTTAGATGGGCAGATGTTCACATCCAACAATAAAAATTAGGAGGTGCAGCACCCAGCAGAATAAAAGCACTCTCATCAAACTAAACAAGCAACTCAGAGTACAAATAAAGTCTATTGAAGCCAAATTTCAGGTAAGTTTGACCTCCCAGGCCAAGTACAACCACAAAGCATTCTTTAACTATGTCCGCAGCCTCAAAGGCAATACACAGTTGTGTGCAGAGCTCATTGTAAATGGAGCCACCTATATTGAGCCAGAAGATATAGCAAACCTCCTGGCTGATAAATTCAGTTCCAACTTTACTCCTCTCTCCCCCTCAAACGTCCTTCAGGAAATATCATCCAATATAACTCCCTGTACTATCTCTAGAGAACAGATCCTTAATGCTGTCTCTAAGACCAAGAACACTGCATCAATGGGCCCAGACAATATCCCAGGATGCCTTCTAAATAGCATGAAACATGACCTATCAGGGCCTCTGGAATTACTCTTTAACTGTAGCCTCGAAACAGGCTTTGTGCCTTATGAATGGAGAAAGGCAACAGTCATCACTTTGCACAAAGGTGGGCTATCTACAGATCCTGGAAACTACAGACCCATAAGTCTCACTAGTCTTATATGTAAAGCCATGGAAAGAATTATCATGAAGATGATCAGTAGAGATATAGTATACCTCCAGACACTGGACCTTACACAGTCTGGTTTTGTCAAGGGCAGATCTTGCCTATGCAACCTAGTGGATTTCTTTGAGAAGGTCACCAAAACAATGGATGAGGGCAAAATTGTTCACGCTGCCTGCCTTGACCTGGCCAAGGCATTTGACACAATACCCCACTCAGGCATTGTTGACAAACTCAAGAGGTTAGGTACAAACCTATATGTCACCCAGTGGATATTACAGACAGGACCCAGGAAAATTAGAATTGGGGATTCCACCTTTACAAAGAGGCCAGTCACAAGTGGAGCCCCTCAGGAATCAGTCCTTGGACTGCTCCTTTTTGGCATTTACTTCTCAGAAGTAAAGGCTAATGTCAGTGGCCTCTGGTGGACTAAATTTGCAGATGATTGAATCTTATACTGACACAAATGTTCTCCAGGAGGGGCTGACACAGACAAACAACTGGTGTCAGAGCCATGGACTAAAACTAAATGCCAAGAAATGCATAATAGTATTCTTTTGGAAGTCATCCATCCCTGGTAACTATCATATTGACACACCCCTTAGAGTTGACCCAGTAGTCAGATACTTAGGGAAATGCATAGACAGTAATCTAGCCTTTGATCATCACGTGTCTACAGTGGCGAGGAAATCATTCCATGTTGTGCAACTTATAAACAAAGGTATGACATCTAAGTCCAAGGAAGTCATTGTTCCACTATATTCAGCATTCATCAGACCTATCATTGAGTACAGTGCCCCATTTGCTATATACCTAACCAGGCATATCCAATAACTGGAACGTCCACAGAGGTTCCTCACTAAAAGGATACAGGGCATAAGTAATATGTCCTTTGCTGACTGCCTCAAGGGCCTATCCTTGTATTCTGTATCCTACAGGATTTGAGGGGAGATCTATGCCTGGCATACAGGGCATTGTCAGACCCCACTCTGATGTACCTCCTGCATATCCACAAAACAAACAGTACCAAAATTACCCTTTCTAAAGACTTAAACTTTGCCTGTGATATAAATAGGACCTGCTGGAGAGATTGGTATGTATCCCAGAGACTACCCCATCTATGGAATAGGCTCCCCATCTATGTGAAGCAGAGTTCCTCCCTAGCCCAATTTTAAGTGCAATGTGGACAATTGTATGGGAAACCAGAAGTTTATCCCTGGTTTGGCACCTATGTCTATAATGCAAACAGGTAACCTGTAAATGGTTCATCTCCCAGGCCCATGCTTACACTTATCAAGGGTGTTAGAACTTGTTAGAGATTTGGGATGCATGGCTAGGCTTAAAAAGGCCCTTGTGGTCATTAACCTAGTAAATACCTATGAACCTATGAACTAGTATGAATATGCCTGACCATAGTGATGGCTAGTGAACACCAGCAATGACTAACTAGTATTAGTGTGTCTGACTATAGTGATGGCTTGGACTGACTTATCCAACAGATGTTGTTGTGTACACTTCCACTCAGTGGAAACATTTACACAAGGACGGGGGTCCCCCAAATCTTTCATTCCCTTTTAAGCCATGCATCTGCTTTGCAACACAATAATGAAGTCATCTGGTCAAATGCATGCTGTCTGACACTTACAGCAAGACTTCTCCTGTAGCATGAGCAGCTAATAAACAGCTCTAGGAGTATGGATCTAGATAGACTGGCATTAATATATTAGTACTGTATGTATGTATGTATGTATGTATACAACACAATAGTGACAGACAGGACTGACTTAATAAATGGTGAAATACATAAGTAACACTTGCATGGCTGAAGGATTTTGAGATTTCAAACTTTTAGGGGAGTCATAAGCATTCAAACACAATGCTTAAGTCACTCCTTCAAATGTGTGTTTTCTGACACTAGTACCATGACTTCTGCGGCACTAGCAGTTAACACACAGCTTTTTAGAGTGTGAACAGTGTGGACAGGCAGTGGATCAAATCCAGCAATGTCTAACTAGTGTTGTTATATAACAGATAATTGAACAGAAGTAGCAATGGCTTACTCAATACACATGATGTACATAATTCAATGTAGGGGTTGTACTTACATGGCATGGCTGCATGATTTTTATCCCACAAACCCATTATAGTTGAGCCTTATGGCTTCAACACACCACTGAAGTTATCCCTTTGAATATGTGCTTTCTGACAAATCTACTTGTGATTTCTTCCATGGCATCAGCAATTAAATTCACAGTTCTATATGGCAGAAAGTAGCTCAAATATGACAATATATAAATAATGACAGTAAGGCAAAGCTGCCACAGATGTCTGGCTCAGACTTGTGTGAGCTCTAATATGGCTGAAGGATTCTGAGCCCTCAAACTGCTTTTTAAAGGAAGCATAACTATTCCAGTGTACTGTGGATGTAATCCCTTTAAGAGTGTGTGTGTGTGTGTGTGTGTGTGTGTGTGTGTGTGTGTGTGTGTGTGTGTGTGTGTGTCATGATACTTCAGATAAGATTAGTTTTGTGGCTTAAATGACTATGCAGGCAGATAGGTAGATATTCAAGTCTGGCAAATGTGTAAGTACCAAGTATTTAAGAGAATGCTAGTAGGTAGGCTTAGGTTCTTCAAGAAACTTCATATTTAAAAATAAAATCTGTGGAAACATTTACAACAGAAGGGAGAAAGGCAAACCTTTATATTCCATTTGATGAAAGCCATATGCATTTCAACACAATACTTAAGTTATCTCTTCAAGTGTGTTTTTTCTGACAAGTGAGTTATGAATTCTTGTGTGGCATCATCAGTTAGTGCACATTGCAAGAGGATTTTAAAGTACATTGTATATGCTCAAATCCAGCGGTGTGTGCTTATTATTTTGTTCAAAATATAGAGGTAACTGACAAGAATGGCTTATTCAGCATATCTTTATGAATGACATTCTATATAGTGATAAAGTGTCATAGGGCCTGTTTTTTGACATTTTGTTATTATTTATAGATGTGTGGGTGATGTTCAGTCAGTAATTGCCGAACTTCTTTATCAACGTGTTCAATATAATGATGATGTATGTATTGCATTTTATCTTGTGTGATGCTTAGCACAAACCACCATAAGTAATCAATGGTCGAATGTAGTTATTGTTTTGTGGTAAAAACTGTTGAGGATTTGCTTCTGATAACATGGCTATGCTGACTGTCATGCCATGTATGTGGTGGCCAATGCATGGAGGATACCAGCATTGTTAAAGGTCAGTGTGCACATATTGTATGTCAACTCTAGAAGTTTTCACAGTTCACTTACTACTTGATGGTGCTGTTGCACCTGTCTATTAAGTATGTTGCACCTCCAGTCACATAAAAAAATTGAAACAGTGCATGCAGCAGTTATCCTTAAGCCATACTGACATCAGACACAGATGTGTTGTGATTACTTCCCCTAGGAGACAACTGTCATGAGCGGTCTGCCTCTCACACATTTAATCATGTCCATTGGCATACACTGACATATATACACATAGGTTCATAGGTTCATAGGTTCATACTAGGCTATCTGCCCAAGGGCATTTATAAGCCTAGCCCATAGTTATGTGGCTTTCGCCACCCCTTTAGTTTGAATAAAAACTATGCCTATCATTTTGCTGTGCCTCTGTCAAGCAGTGACACTGAAGTAATCCCTGGGGTATATCTGCAATCTCCCATCCATTGGTCAAGATTCCTCTTGAACAAGGCCAGAGAGGTGCTCTGCCTCACATGTACCGGGATTTTGTTCCACAGCATAGGAGTCTCTGGGTGATGAATCTGTCCCTCCAGCACGTTCTATTTATAACCGTGTCAAGGTTTAAGTCTCCCGCCCTTGTGGTTCTGAGGGATCTAGATTTTTTGAGGTGAAGCATATTCATCAAACCTGGGTTTGACATGGCCTTATATGTCAGGCACAGGTCACCTCTGAGCAAGCGGTATGAGACTGAATAGAGCTGGAGTTCTTTCAGTCGGGCAGCATAAGACATATTTTTGAGACCCTTTATCCTTTTGGTGAGGAACTTTTGGGGCCTTTCAAGCTGCAGCAGGTGTCTGGTCAGATACATTCTGAATGGGGCATTGTACTCAATCATAGGTCTAATGAGTGATGAGTACAGGGGGGCGATGACCTCCCTTGATCTAGATGTGAATCCCTTCATGATCAGGTGGGCGATATAGAAGGTTTTCCTAACTACTTTAGCAACATGAGTGTCAAGTGAAAGGCTACTGTCAACCTGGGTCCCCAGATCCCTGATGACTTTTTCTGTGCTCAGTGGATTGCCACCTATATGGTAGCTAGGGGTAACCTTGTTTTTCCCGAAGGGTATGACTATGCATTTTTTGGCGTTTAACTTCAGGCCATAGCTCTGGCACCAGTTATCCATTTCTGTGAGGCCCTTCTGGAGGATATCTGTGTCAGATGTGTTTTCGACTATGGCGCCCAGTTTGCAGTCATCTGCAAACATTGTCAGCCATAACCCTCCTGTGTTTGCTTGTACTTCAGAAAAGTAGATGCCAAACAAGAGTGGACCCAGGACTGAGCCCTGTGGGACACCACTTGTGACAGGCTTTGAGTCTGACATGGCTCCAGCAACTCTGACCCTGTGGGTTCTGTCACTTAGCCAGTTTGCAACCCATCTTGTGATGTATGGGTTTACATTCAAGCTGATGAGTTTTTCGATGATACCTGAGTGGGGTATTGTGTCGAAGGCCTTTGCCAGGTCGAGGTAGGCTGTATGGACTGCCTTTCCCTCATCAATGGCCTTGGTGACTGTCTCGAAAAAGTCAACCAAGTTTAAGAGGCAGGATCTGCCTTTGACAAAGCCAAACTGGGTTGGATCCAAAGTCTGCAAGTTTCCTATGTCTTTATTTATGAGTTCCATTATGATCCTCTCCATGGCTTTGCAGATAAGGCTTGTCAAGCTAATGGGGCGGTAATTTCCAGGGTCTGTGGAGGCACCGCCCTTATGAAGTGGGACCACCACTCCTTGGGTACGTATCCTGAGGTGAGGCTAAGATTAAACAGCTGTCCTAACTGTGGGTTTAATTCCTCGTTGAGTTCGTGAAGCACACAGCCGGGGACACCATCCGGTCCCATGGATGCTGTGTTTTTTGCCTTAGTGAGGGCAGTTCTCACCTGGGCATTGGAGATGTTTGGGGGGCTACAATCCTCTGGAATAGATATCTCTCCTTTTGGGGGGGAGGGGGGGAGAAGTTTGCACTGAAGCTGTCAGCCAGTATATTGGCAATGTGTGTAGGTTCAGTAATTTTCACATCATTTTGAACTAATTCTGAGCATATCTGGGAGTTTCCTCCTAGGTTTCTAACATAGCTAAAGAAGGCCTTATGATTGTCGTTAGAGTCCTTGGCGATTTTTCTCTCAAAATTTGCCTTGGATGATTTTATGAGAGCTCTTAGTTTTTTACTTATAATGATCAAAGGTGTCTTACCTTTCAAGGATTTTGCTCTATCTTGTAGTAGCTTCCTCCTTTTGTTGTAGAGCTTGTTTATGGCTGGGGTCCACCAGACTGGACGCTTGCCTTTGGTACAGAGAGTCTTAGTTTTGTTTGGGATTGCCTGATCCATGCAGTCCTGTAGGTGCTGGTAGAAGGCATTTGTAAGTGATTCAGTGGTTTGAGTAATGTTTACCACTGGCTCAGGGGCCTTAAAGGAGACCACACTAGTTTTAGAAGTGTGAAATCGGCTTTTGAGAAGTTTTTACTGTGGTCTTTTTGTTTCAGGTGGGGCGGGATGAGGACCTCCAGCGAGATTAGTTTATGATCTGATCTCACCAGTGAGGGGTATACTTCGGTGTTGAACATTTTGATCCCATGTTCGTGATGATGAGATCAAGTATGTTTTCTCCTCTTGTGGGGATGGTGACTAGTTGTTCCATGGCATTTGAGTTTATGAACTCCAGGAATCTTTGGTTTAGAGTGTTCGGGCTTGAGTAGTGTTCCCAGTCTATATTAGGGTAGTTGAAGTCACCTAGTATGATGGTGTTTGGAGATACATTTATCCCCTCCAATGTTTTCAGGAAGGCCATGTGAGGTTCCTGAGTTTGAGAGGGTGGCCTGTAACATGCTACAAATTGCAGAGCAGTCTTGCCTATGGTTAATTGCAGCTGGATGGTCTCCGATGCATCGTGCGTTGCCGCCAACCTTGAGGTGTGGGTGTCCTTTATGAATATGGACACCCCCCTCCTTTCTTGGTGTTGTCCAGATTTTGGGGCCGGAACGCATGATATGAGGTGAAACCTGTTAGTGCTGGGGTGCTCTCAGGAGCCTTGAACCAGGTTTCTGTCACAGCACAGACATCGATGTTCTCCATATTGAGAAGGGCCTCGAGTGCATGCATCTTGAGATTGAGACTTCTGGCATTGAGCAGCATTACCCTTAGTTTTTTCCTTTTTGGTGTTCTAGGGTGGTAGGTTTAGAATTTGAGCCTTGCCTAAAAAGGCAATATGGGGTGGCAAGAGCCTTTGCCAATATCCAGAAGCCCAGGGTGACAGGTGCAAGCCGTCCCTTGAAGCAGCGTGGCTTGTCCAGCATGTCATCCCAGGCAGACAGACATTGGATCCCCTTTGAATGACATCAGAATTTAAGCCAATTATTAAAGCTGATCATCTTATCACTGTATTGTGGCATCATTCTAGGTGAAGGTAGGATACTGCTCAAGGTCAGGGTCATACCTGCCTGGGCTACATAATCAGAGAGCTCCTCGATGTCCCTTTTCATGTAGTCCAAGGAGGTACGTCTCAGGTCGTTGACACCAGCGTGGACAATGACTGAGTCGTACTTGTACCTGCTGTTGAGAGACCTGAGTGCTTGCGTTATGTGGCGGATTATAGCGCCCGACAGGCAGCTTACTGTGACCTTCTCTTTACTCAGTCTGGTGAGCGGGACGTCATTGTGTCTGACTATGGAATCACCAATGACAAGTGTGTCTGGCATTTTGTTTGGCCTTAAGGGCTGTGACTGTTTGACACTCTGACTGTGTGGTCTATGTGTTGCATGTGTTGGGTCGTGAGGTGGTAGTTGTTTGGGTGTCTGCTTTGGTGGCCTCTGCTGTTTTGGTAAATTTTTGATCAGAGCCTCAGTATGTCTTTGTGTGAGTATGTGTATGATTTGAAGTTGTGATGGTACCATGTGTGACTGGGTATGTATTGTGTGTGGTTACCTTCTCCTCCTGTCTGGTCTTGCCAGTCCTATGTTGAGAGAGCTCAGCCTCCAGTTTGGCCGTATAGTTGCATCTCTCGCATGTATTTGTGTTTTGTGGGAGAAGGAGAGGATTGTCTGTGTACATGAGGCAATTGTAACATTGCCTCAATATTCCCAGGTTCACCAGTTGAGCTGGAGAGGACACTAGCAACTGATCCCTCGACATACTAGAAGTAGTAGATAAAGAGACTTTCAAAGGACTCCGGGGGAAGTGGGTTTTAGGCTGGTACACAACAGATGTCACTGCACTCCTTCCATATGACTTGTGTCAGTTAAGATTTCCATAGTTTTTTTTACCATGATTTTCATGTTTAATAAAGTTTTCATGAATGTTCCTTCTCTCTTGTGTACATGCATCTCATCTGTTATATTTTACAAATCTGATACAATGTATTTTCTATTTATTTTCTGTTCAACGTTGCACTTCTGTTCCTATGACATATCTTTGTGGATTTGGGGATGTGTTCTCTGCCTCACTTCCCACTCTTTACCACGTGAACGTTGCTGCCACAACTATTATTGTATCTGCTTTCAATACTTGTATGGGCAGTATGTCCAGATATTCCTTAGTTTTCTCAGTTTGGCCACATATTTATGTATGTGCTTTCCCATCATCATCTACTTTCGGCTGTTCCCGTTAGGGGTCACCACAGCAGATCATCTGTTTCCATTTCTTCCTGTCCTCTGCATCATGTTCTTTCACACCAACCGCCTGCATGTCCTCTTTCACCACATCCATAAACCTTATCTTAGGCCTTCCTCTTTTCCTCTTCCCTGGCAGCTCCATCCTTAGCATCCTTTTCCCAATATACCCAGCATCCCTCCTCAGCACATGTCCAAACCAATGCAATCTCGCCTCTCTTGCTTTGTCTCCAAACTGTCCAACCTGAGCTGACCCTCTAATATACTGATTCCTAATCCTGTCCATCCTAGTCACACCCAGTGCAAATCTTAACATCTTTAACTCTGCCACATCCAGCTCTGACTCCTGCCTTTTCTTCAATGCCACCGTCTCCAACCCATATAACATAGCTGGTCTCACTACCCACTTGTAGACCTTCCCTTTCACTCTTACTGGTACCCATCTGTCACAAATCACTCCTGACACTCTTCTCCACCCATTCCACCCTGCCTGTACTCTCTTCTTCACCTCTCTTCCACACTCACCATTACTCTGGACTGTTGATCCCAAGTACTTAAACTCATCCACCTTTACCAACTCTACTCCCTGCATCCTCATCATTCCTCTACTCCCTGCATCCTCACCATTCCTCTACCCTCCCTCACATTTACACACATATATTCTGTTTTAGCCCTGCTGACCTTCATTCATCTCCTCTCTAAAGCATATCTCCACCTCTCCAGTTTCTCCACAACCTGGTCCCTACTCTCACTACATATCACAATGTCATCTGCAAACATCATAGTCCACAGGGCCTCCTGTCTGATCCCATCTGTCAACCTGTCCATCACCACTGCAAATAAGAAAGGGCTCACAGCTGATCCTTGATGTAATCCCACCTCCACCTTAAACGTATCTGTCACTCCCACCGCAGTCCTCACCAATGTCGCACTACCCTTGTACATATCCTGTTCCACTCTTACATACTTCTCTGTCACTCCCAACTTCCTCATACAATACCACAACTCCTCTCTAGGCACCCTGTCATATGCTTTCTCTAAGTCCACAAAGACACCATTATCCCTATATTGGTATTTTGACACTTGTAAGGCAGGGTAAATCTGCAAACTTGTGTTAGCTGCACATCTTTTCAAGCAAGGCATTTTTCCTTCTGAACATTTAATCTGTGTGTTTTCTTTCTTAATATACGTGACAGTGCCAGCAAACTTCTCACATGTTTGCTACTGCACCCACTGCAATGTAAAAGTGTATCAGCCTTCCTTGTACACTTGTTTTGTTAGGATTCCACTTGCTTTTATGTATTCCAAACTGACCTATGTATTGTGTCATGTGTACACACTTGCTTACTGATCTCAGCTTTGAGTGCACGCCTTTGCTTACGTTGTGTACACATGCTCAGCCTCACCACAATGTGGCCACAGGCCTGTGTTGTGGGCTCAAGCTATGGCTATTTGACATGTAGAGTAGCTTGGATTTTTGTATGTCTGATTAGCAGTGCTGCTTGTAGCACACAACCTGGTGATTGTGTTAGCTCCAGCATGACATGCACTCAACATTAATGAAAATCTGATATGTTTTTTGCCAGAATTGACTATTATTCTTATGCCATTTATAATCTTTCATCTATTAATCGACCTTGCTGTAGATATTCATGTCATGTTCAAAAGTATGTCACTGTCATATCTATCAACTTTTCCTGATTTTGGCCCATATGTTTATCCTGTCCCTTGTAATATTTTTATTTTCTGGTAAACCATGAGGATTACAGTCAGTCACTAATGCCAGACACTAGAGTTCTTTGCTTTAATTGTTCTGAAAATGTATGTTGATGCAAAACCTGTTGTTCTATCAAGTTTTTAAGTGAATTAGAGTACTTCTTCCTGTTGGAAATCTGGTTGCAGTTTTACGGAGACCAGCATTTTTGGGACTGTAATGGGTATGTTATTTTTTTTTTGTAACTTTGTCATTTTTATTGTTTGATATACAATGCAATTTTCTGCAATACCATTTTACAGAGATTTTCACATATAATATACATTTCTCAATTACCTACCAGATTATATACACTATTTGTCATGATACCGCTAACCCCAATTCTTCATTTATTTGCTAATTTTTGTTTGTTTCTCTGCTCATTCATATCTCTAGCATAACGACAATGATCCCCCCATAAAGGGACTATGACATTTCTTCCCCTCCATTTCCCCCTTACATTTTTAATGCTGTATCAATCACCAGATTCCGGTGCAGCGGTAGCATTGTTGCCTCACAGCAAGAGGTTCTCCCGTTCGATTCTCGGCTGGAGTGCGGGGAATGCCTTCTGTGTGGAGCCTGCATGTCCTCCCCGCGGTTGGGTGGGCATTCGAAAGACATGCATAAATGGGTGTGCCTTCGTTGAAGGTTGGACATTGAGCTGGCACCTCGGCATTCGTGAAAATCTACTGCCAATCATTAGCGGACCGGAGTTCCGCTGTGGCGACCCCTAACCGGGAATAGCCGAAAGACAACAGCAACATCAATCACCAGATTCCAATTCCAGGTGCTACTTTTCTTTGCCCATCAGTTTTCCAAAAGTTATCCCATTTGGAGACAGTGTACATTACTTTTAGCAGTCACTATATCTGCACTTATCACTAACCACTCCTATTCCACTATAACTACAATTTTTCCTGTTGTATCACTCACTCTTGTCTAACTACTTTATCAGTTTACCCATTACATAACCCTCCCCTTGCACCTTACTGTCAGCCATTGTGCATGCTTTCTTTCTAAGTTCTGCATCCAGATCCTTGCTCTTCCTTCTGTATAATGTCTAAATCATCCCCTTTCCATGTCTTAGCTATCATTCTTCTCACTTCCCTGGCAAGCAGTTCTTTCATCTCTAATCCATATAATTCTAATTCATACCCCAAAAAGCCATAACCCACTTTGATCTGGTATCTTCTTTCCAGGTAATTTATTCCATATTTCTCTTGGGTCCTTCTATAGTGGTACAATCTGCCTGCATGTCCACCACATATACATCTAATCAGCATTATCCTTCTCACTTCTTTGACACTCTGTGGATGGGTACTATCCTTTTTGATTTATCTTTTCAGGTATTCTGTACCATCTATTTACCATCCGTCTGTGCTGATCTCCAATAGGATCGGTTTCATTTAATAGCTCCATCATTGTTAATATACCTTCCAAGAAACATTCGTCAGTCCCTAGTGCATCCCCTTTACTCTATGGGTCCTTCAGCTTAGAAAAAGCCTACTCACATAACCTCTCCCCCAGCTGTCTGTAAATGTTTGCATTTCTTCCCTTCTTTCCCAAAGCTAGGCATACTTCATAATTTACTATTTCTCTTGATAAATCTTTAGGCTTCTACTTGTTCATATATTGATTCTTCTGAGTAGTCTGATTACTAGCGATGAGAATCCCCGTATTCAACATCTAATCTCCTTTATGCAAATTATAATTTTGAGTACAAGAAAGGATATCCGTTCAATTATCAATTCATCCCTTAGGTTCCTCACCTTCCTAATTCTTCCCAAACTTCCAGCTTATCTTCCAGCTATTCTGGGTAGCTCTCCCCCATAACTCACAAATTCTTCTGTCCCGTTCATCTACGAATTCCAATTTACAACATAACAGCCTTTGTATCATCCTGTCAGTATCATCCTCTACCTTGTTCATAGTATTCCCATTCCCAACCCTTTTCCCAGGCAATGCACATATTGCTTGAAATCTGGCATGCCCCATCCTCCCACTTTTCTGTGTGCCCTCAAGCTATCCTTTATGATCCTTCATCTTTTGCTTTTCCACACAAATTTATCGCATACCAGTTGTATATCTGTTATAATATTGCTCAGTGGAATGATTTGTATATACCACAAAATACAATATATGTGGAATAATAATTGTATAAACTATTTCTTTTCAACACCCCAATGTGGAAAATCTACCCATCCATATCTCTAACATTTTCTCTACCTTTGTTTTCAGCTTCACCTAGTTCTAGTCTCTGACCTCAGGTGCTGTTTCTTACACCTTAACTCTCATTTATCCTTCCCTACTCATCTTTTCAGGAACTGCATACCACTGTCTGTTTAGTTCCAATTTGGATCACTACTGATTTTTGGGGGTGGTAACATGACCCAGATATACAGCCAAAATTTCAAAAGGTATGTTATATTATTACTAGCTGTTGTCAAGGAACTTTCTTAAGTATTTTGGTGGACTCTATATAAACCATGTGTACAATCTGTCTTTAATCTGCCACTTTGACCATTCTACAAAAGAACTTTAAAATAGTACATTTCCATGGTAAAATACATGTTGGTTTGTGCTCTGCACTCTAGTAGCCTCCATAATACTACAAACATCTTTCAAATTTGGTTTTATGATTTACCCCACCACTGGGCAACCTTTTAGGGTCTCTGCATCATAACCACTTTCCTATGCATAACCTTGTGATTAGATACTGTATCTGGCACACTCCTGTGTCTATGTGCCATACTAGTTTGTTTTAAGATAGGATGTTGGAGATTCCTTCACTATTTTAGTATTCATTCTGCTGTAAATCCTACTATCTTCTAGCTCTTTGTTTTCCTTAAATCAGTGAATTCATTCAGAAGTCTAACTTCTGTGGACTGGCTATATTTTTAAGTCTCCATTCAGAATGCTGCTGTGTTTTGCTGCCATCTGATTTTCAGGTCTTGCATTTCCTTGCCAGAAGCTTTCATATATATTTCATTTTCTTGTCTACCTTCATAAACCAACTTCTAACTTCTCATGACTCACTATGTTTTACTTTTCTTTGATTCTAAATGCGACAGATAGAGCAGCCCATCTACCACAAGAGGTGTGGTTTCCAGCTCTGAAATTTACCTTATTGGCCATTTTGGGCTAATTTCTATTCCTTTCAAGTTTCTGAGTTAAAATCCTGTGTTAGCATGGGCTTGCACTTGTTTTGGCTCACCAGACCCTGTTTGGGTGTCCTGCAGACTACTACAGCACCAGAAATGAGAAGGAAATACTTTTTAGATGCATATCATAGTCCTGGGCTAAATGAATCTTGCTCTATTTCTTGCATTCTTCGTAGGTTGAGTTTGATGAGGTAATGTGACTCATTCTATATTCTTGGTAGTTTCGCTACAACGATTTTGTTTAAAGTTGACCAAGTTTCAGGCCACTTTACTGAAATGCATTTGAATTTTTGGTTGGGGAAAAGTTTTTAATGTGTTGACCATGTACATGCTTCACCTTCACTTTTTCATATATTTGTTATAAGAAGGGAATACTTGAATATACGTATAGCTATTGCTTTTATTGATTTCTTTTGTCCTTCCTTTTCAAATTAATTGTTTATTATTATTTTTTCACATTGAACCTTGTACCAGTTTTTCTGGTAGATTTTAAATGTACTACAGTTTGTTGAAGGAAATTAATGGTTTTATTTCTATTTTTATTTTTATTTTTATTTTTGTTATTTGTATTAACATGGTAACAAGTTAAAAGGGTTCTTTTACCTTTAATGAACCCTAGTAATGTAATTAATTCTACTTCTTGCAAATGCTGTTTGCAATTGGTGATGTCACTTTATTTAAATCGGATGTAGAGTCATTTTTCATTTTCTGAAGAAGTTTACCTAGGAAGGTACTCGAAAAGCGCTTCAATAAACATTTATACATTTTGGGACTTTTGTTTTGGCTGTTTTGGCAGTTTTCATACTAACAGTATTGTGCTGGGGATATTCTGCTGTTTGGATCACTACTTGGTTCTCCTTTTTCGTGTTTTACTTTTTTGTTGATCTAAGTACCCTTTTGGCTTCCTATTAACTGTTTTAGTTAATTGCACTTTAAAAAAAAGCCATTTTCACTGTGGTTTTGCTGTATTTCAGCTGCATTGTACTGTTAAATCATTTTACTGTGTGTGCACTTGATTTATCTGTTTAAAAGTTAAAATTTAAACTGCATTTAATACTGTAGGCATCACACTCAAGTGTGACAGCCTTTTCTGTGTATTTCTAATGTTTTAAGTGCTTTTTACTGCCTAATTTCTAAAAAAAAAAAAAAAAAAAATACTATATGTACTGCTTGTTTTCCACCCTTTCCTATGCTAGAATAGAATAGTCCGGATCCGAGATCTGCTGGTTTCAGGACTTTAGTCTGTGTTTCTGAGTGGTCCAGACCTTGTTGTGGTAGTGTGGGGGTCTTTCTGCTTATCAGTGAGAGGGGTAAGCATTAGATCAGCCTATCTGTTGCAAGAGGAGTGTTTTCCAACTCTGAAATTTACCTTATTGTCCATTTTGGGCTAATTTCTATCCCTTTCAAGTTTCTGAGTTAAAAACCTGTGTTTGCATGGGTTTGCACTTGTTTTAGCTCACCGGATCTTGTTTGGATGTCCTGCAGACTACTACAGCACCAGAAACGAGAAGGAGAGACTTTTTTGTTGATCTAAATACCCTTTTGGCTTTTTATTAACTGTTTTAGCTAACTGCACTTTTAAAAAATCTGTTTTCACTGTGGTTTTGCTGTATTTCTGCTGCATTGTACTGTTAAATCATTTTACTGTGTGTGCACTTGATTTATCTGTTTAAAAGTTAAAATTTAAACTGCATTTAATACTGTAGGCATCACACTCAAGTGCCACAGCCTTTTCTGTGTATTTCTAATGTTTTAAAGTGCTTTTTACTGCCTAATTTCTAAAAAAAAATAAATAAAAAATATACTATCTGTGCTGCTCGTTTCCCGCCCTTTCCTATACTAGAATAGTCCGGATCCCATATCTGCTGATTTCAGGACTTTAGTCTGTGTTTCTGAGTGGTCCAGACCTTGTTGTGGTAGTGGGAGGTCTTTCTGCTTATCAGTGAGAGGGGTAAGCATTAGAACAGCCTATCTGTTGCAAGAGGAGTAGTTTCCAGCTCTGAAATTTACCTTATAGGTTCATAGGTTCATAGGTTGGTACTAGGCTATCAGCCTTAGGGCCTATACAAGCCTAGCCATAACAATTCCCTGGCTATTTCTTACCACACTATTTACTTTCCTGGACCCCTGTCTAGCAGGGTGACTGACGTGATCCCCGGGGTGAATTTCCTTTCTCCCATCCAATCATTAAGGTTCCTTTTGAAGAGGGCCAAAGAGGTGCTCTGCTTGACATGTATGGGCAGTCTATTCCAGAGTCTGGAGAGTCTCTGGGTCAGGAACCTATCCCTCCAGCATGTTTTGTTTATTGTGATAACAAGGTTTAGATCACTGGAGCATGTGGCTCTGACGGATTGGGATTTCTTTAAGTGTAGCATGCCCAACAGCTCTGGGTTTGACATGACCTTGTATGTTAAGCAGAGAACGCCTCTGAGTAGACGATATGCGACAGAGTATAGCTGGAGTTTTTTAAGGCAGTCAGCATAGGGCATCTGCTTTAGGCCTGTGATTCTTTTAGTGAGGTATTTCTGTGGCCTTTCCAGTTGTTGCAGATGTCTTGAGAGGTACATACCAAAGGGGGCATTGTATTCTATAATGGGTCTAATGAGGGATGAGGACAGTGGGACAATGACCTCCTTTTTTCTAGATGAAAAGCCCTTAGTGATGAGGTGTGCCACATAGAATGATTTCCTGACTGTTGTGCCGATGTGGTTATCGAAGGTGAGACCACTGTCCACCTGTGTCCCTAAGTCTCTTATCACACTTTCGGTGTTTAGTGTACTGCCACCTATGTGGTAATTCACGGGTGCATGTTTTTTCTCAAAGGGGATAACTATACTTTTCTTGGCATTGAGCTTGAGCCCATGGCTCTGGCATCAAGCAACTGTTTCTGTAAGACCCTTTTGTAGAGTATCCACATAATTTGGGGATTCAATAATGGCTCCCAGTTTGCAGTCATCTGCAAACTTTGTTAGCCCGAGTCCCTTAGTGTTGCCCTGTACTTCAGAGAATTAGATGTCAAACAAAAGCAGTCCCAGGACTGAACCCTGAGGTTCTCCACTTGTCACTTGTCTGGAGCTGGATTTGGAGTCTGCTACTTTTACAGTGTGGGTTCTGTCAGTAAGCTAGTTGGCAACCCATCGGGTGACATAGGGATTAATCCTCAGCTTAGTAAGTCTGTCTATGATTCCAGAGTGGGGGATGGTGTCAAATGCCTTGGCGAGGTCTAAACAGGCTGTGTGGACTGCCTTACCCTCGTCCACGGCTCTGGAGACTGATTCGAAGAAGTCAATCAGGTTCAGGAGACAAGATTGGCCCTTCACGAACCCAAACTGGGTGGGGTACAGTGTTTGAAGGTTGCCAATGTCTTTGTTTATAAGTTCCATGAGAATATGTTCCATGGCCTTGCAGATCAGGCTCATCAGACTGATGGGGCAGTAGTTCCCGGGATCCAAGGTGAATCCCCCCTTGTAGGATAACTGTAGCTGTGTGCCACTCAGTGGGCACGAAGCCTGAGGTGAGGCTATGATTATACATGACACTTAGGTGAGGTGCCAGTTCATTTTGAAGTTCATGTAGTACACAGCCCAGGATGTCATCTGGTCCCATAGATGCTGTATTCTTAGCTTTGAAGGGTGTGTTTTTTACCTGTGTGGCTGTTATTACCAGAAGTTGGCAATCTTCTGGTATTGAGATGGGCCATTTAGGGGATGAGAGGGGGGGGTGAAGTTGGCACTGAATTAATCTGCCAGGATATTGGCAATATCCTTGGGATCAGTATATTTAATGCCATTCTGTTGTAGCTCAGAGCAGATCTGAGCATTGCCATTTAGATTCTTGACATAGTTATAGAATGCCTTGTGGTTGTCTTTGGAATCTTTGGCAATTTTATTTTTGTAACTAGCTTTGGAGGATTTTATGAGGGATCTCAGCTTCTTACTGAGGCTGGTAAGGGAGTTTTTTGCATCTTGGGATTTTCCTCTTTTCTGCAACATTTTCTTTCTTTTGTTGTAAAGTTTGTTTATTGCAGGAGACCACCAGATTGGCTTCCTTTTTTTGGAGGAGAGCATCTTGGTTCTATTTGGGATGGCACAATCATGCATGAGTGGATGTGCTCGTACAGTGCCTTAGTGTAGGATTCAGCAGTCGATCCTTCAGTTCTCGTCTGCATGGGTGATATGAAGTTGGTCACTTCTGACTTGAGTAGCATGAGGTTGGCTTTGGAGAAGTTTTTTATGGAGGTTTCCTTACTAGGAGGGGTGGGGGTGGGATGTAGATGTTAAGGGTGATTAGCTTATGGTCAGACCTGACCAACGAGGGGGGTGACCATAGGTGTGGAGCATTGATTTCCCATGTTGGTAATGACCAGGTCTAGGATATTGGAGCCCTTGGTGGGACTATGGATTAAGTTGATCCAGGGCATTGGAATTTATGAATTCCAAGAACCGTTGGGCAAAGGTGTTGGTACATGAGTACTTTTCCCAGTTAATGGCAGAGTAGTTGAAATCCCCCAGTATTAGAGTGTTTGGTTGTATCTTAATATTTTCCAGTATGTTTAGAAAGGTGTAGTAAGAATCTTGGGGCATGATGGGGGATTTGTAGCAAGCTACAGTTTGAATTGCAGTCTTACCTAGTGTTAGTTGCACCTGGAGAATTTCAGATGCATTGTGTTAGGCAAATAGCCTGGTGGTGTGAATATCCTTGGTGAATATGGATACTTCTCCACCTTTAGTTTTTTTGTCCTGGTTTGGTGGCCGAAAAGTGTCTTAAGAGTTGTAGCCTGGTACTGCAGGGGTGCTCTCTGGAGCCTTGAACCAGGTCTCAGTTACTGCACAGATATCGATGTCCTCCATTTTTAGGAGTGCCTCGAGAGAGTGCATTTTGAGGTTTAGACTTCTAGCGTTGGGTAGCATTACCTTCAGAATTTGCATGCTCGGACCTGTAATGGTGGTGGTTTTATTCTTTGAACTTTGCCTAAAAAAGGCAATATAGGGGTGGTAAATAACCTGAATTCCAGGGGCGACAGGTGCAGACCATCTCTGGCAATGTATCGTGGTCGGTCGATCATGTCGTCCCAGGCAGACAGATACTGGATCCCCTTTGAATGACACCAGAAGCTTAGCCAGTTGTTGAAGTCAGTCATTTTGTCCTTATATTGTGGTATCATTCTGGACAAAGGTAGGATGCTGCTCAGGGCTAGGCTCATACCTGCCTGGGCCACATGATCCAAGCGCTCTTGCATGTCTCTTTTCATGTAGTCCAGGGAGGTACGTCTCAAGTCATTCACTCCAACATGGACAATGACAGAGTCATATTTGTACTTGCTGTGGAGTGACTTGAGTGCATGCATTATGTGGTGGATCCTGGCACCCGACAGGCAGATGACTGTAATTTTCTCCTTGTTCAGCCTAGTGAGTGAGACATCAGTGTGCCTGACTATAGAGTCACCTACGACTAAAGTGTTAGGTACGTTGCCTTGCCTTAGGGGCCGTTGCTGGGTGACACACTGGTGTTGTGAGCTATGTGACACTTTGGTTGTGATTGATGTTTGTTTGCATTTCAGCTTCGGAGGTCCTTGTTGCTTGGTCAGGTTACAGTTAAGGGCCTCCACATATGTGGATTTAATGTTGCTATGTGTGGGTGCTGGTGATGTGGGTTTAGAAGGGCTATGTGTTGCTTGAGGTGTAGTGCGGGTGTTAACCTTCTCCTCTTGACTGTCTAGCACAATCTTGGTGAAGAGAGCTTTGCTTCCAGTTTGGCTATGTAAGTGCATCTCTCACAGGTTGTAGTGTTGGGTGGTAGGAGGAGTGTGTACATGAGGCAATTGCTGTATTGCCCCAGTATGCCCAGATTCACCAGGTGGACAGGAGAAATCACCGGAAGCTGACCCTTGGACATGCCTGGTTTGGTGCTTTTTTTGTAAAGTACAGGAACTGTTTTCCCTTGCCTTAGCAAGATACTTTGAAATTATAGGCTGTTTAGTGCCTACAATTAATTTTGCCTTATTAACAAGGAGAC
Source organism: Protopterus annectens (assembly GCF_019279795.1). Classification (NCBI taxonomy): domain Eukaryota; kingdom Metazoa; phylum Chordata; order Ceratodontiformes; family Protopteridae; genus Protopterus; species Protopterus annectens. Next base: position 252,111,828 of record NC_056748.1, on the reverse strand, counting down.
TTGAGTGCTTGTATCAGTTTAAGGCTTCCTAATGCTTTCCAGCAGGTATTAGAGCAAGTTCAAGTCACAGGGATGCTTAAAGGTAAGATGAAAAAAAATGCTTTATCCTAAACACTGCAGTGTGCACTAGATAAGTTAGATGTGAAAGTAGGTAACTTTAAGTTTTACCTGTCTAAAAAAGTTGTTTTATTGTCTGTTTTGGGCTAATTAATATCCCTTTCAAGTTTGTGAGTTAAAAACGCATGTTTCCATGGGTTTGTGTTTGTTTTAGCTCAATGGATCCTGTTTGGGCATTCTGCAGACTACTACAGCACCAGAAACAAGATGGAGAGACTTTTTTGTTGATCTAAGTACCCTTTTGGCTTTCTATTAACTGTTTTAGCTTACTGCACTTTTAAAAAAGCTGTTTTCACTGTGGTTTTACTGTATTTCTGCTGCATTGTACTGTTAAATCGTTTTACTGTGGGTGCACATGATTTATCTATTTAAAAGTTAAACTTTAAACATCATTTAATACTCTAGGCATCACACTTAAGTGCAGCAGCCTTTTCTGTGTATTTCTACTGTTTTAAAATGCTTTTTACTGCCTAATTTCTAAAAAAAAAAAAAAAAAAAAAACCCAAAAAAATACTATGTACTGCTCATTTCCCACCCTTTTCTATACTAGAATAGTCCAGATCCAAGATCTACTGATTTCAGGACTTTAGTCTGTGTTTCTGAGTGGTCAAGACCTTGTTGTGGTAGTGGGAGGTCTTTCTGTTTATCAGTGAGAGTGGTAAGCATTAGAGCAGCCTATCTGTCACAAGAGGAGTGGTTTTCAGCTCTGAAATTTACCTTATTGGCTTATTTGGGCTAATTTCTATCCCTTTCAAGTTTCTGAGTTAAAAATCTGTGTTTGTGTGGGTTTGTGTGAGTTTGAGCATCGCACAGCGCCACTTAGCTAGGGTTAAACTATTTCCAATGCCATAAAGTATGCTTTTCAGTTTCTCCCTTAGAACTAGCCAGTTTCTAAATATTAGCACTTGAATCTGCTTTTCCGTGCCCACCTCTGGTTCAGAACTGTTGTAAATAAATGTTACAAATTACTGAAGCACTCACCCTTTCTCATTACTTAGAGGTTAACAGTTTTAGTATTTATCTTCCTCAAGGTACTACGAGGAAACAGCTGTAGTATTTACTTCCCTCACTTGTCTATAGGAAATAAGTGATTACCCAGGCATGTCCAAGGGACAGCTCCCGGTGTTCTCTCCTGTCTAAATGGGGAATCTAGGCATCTTGGGGCAATGTAGCAATTGCCTCATGTACACAGACAACCTTCTCCTCCTATCACCCAACACTACAAACTGTGAGAGCTGCATTTATCTAGCCAAACTGGAGGCAAAGCTCTCTCATCCCAAGACTGAACATATCAGTCAGGAGGAGAAGGTAAACACTTGCTCCACACCACACTCATCACATAGTCTCACTATACCTACACCACCAAAACCCACACATAGATACACAAAAACATTCTCAGAGGCTCTCAATATGAATCTGCCCAAGCAACAGAGAGCTCCAAAGCAGAAATGCAAGCAACCACCACCCCTCATCACAACCCAAAAGACACATAGCACATAGACTAAATGTGCCACTCAACCACAGCCCATAAAGCAAAACAACGTACCTAACACAGTAGTCACAGGTGACTCTATAGTCAGGCACACTGATGTTCCACTCCCAGAATAGACAAGGAGAAGGTTACTGTTAGCTGCCTGTTGGGTGCTAGGATCTGCCACATAAGTCACTCCACAACAAGTACAGATATGACTCAGGCATTGTCCATGTTGGTGTGAATGACCTGAGACATATCTCCCTGGATTACATGAAAAAAAATGAAGGAGCTGTCCAATCTTGTAATCCAGGCAGGTATGATCCTAGCCCTGAGTAGCATCTTACCTTCACCCAGAATGATACCGCAGTACAAGGACAAAATGATTGACTTCAACAATTGGCTAAGCTTCTGGTGTCATTCTAAGGGGATCCAGTATCTGTCTGCCTGGGACAACATGGTCGACAGGCCACAATGCTTTGCCAAAGATGGCCTTTACCAGTCACCCCTGGGATTCTGGATACTGGCTAAGGCTCTTGCCGCCCCTATAGTGCCTTTTTTAGGCAAGGTTCAAATGACAAACTCACCACCGTAACAGATACGGTCAAGAAAAAACTGAGGATAATGCTACTCAATGCTAGAAGTCTAAACCTCAAAATGCACTCACTCGAGGCACTCCTTAAAATGGAGAACATTGATATCTGTGCAATGACTGAAACCTGTTTCAAGGCACCAGAGAGCACCCCTGCACTACCAGGATATAACTCATGACACCTAATCAGGACCAAAGCACCGAGGGCGGAGGTGTGTCCATATTCCTTAAGGATAACCACACCTCCAGGCAGGTTGCTCAACATAATGCATCCGAAATTATCCAAATGCAACTAACTCTGGGCAAAACTGCAATCCATATTGTAGCCTGCTACAGATCCCCCACCATGCCCCAGGATTCCACTCCTCTTTTCTTGATATACTAGAAAATATTAAGGTTCATCAAACACCCTAATAATGGGTGATTTCAACTACCCCACCATTAACTGGGAAAACTACTCATGTACCAACTCCTTTGCACAACGCTTTCTAGAATTCATAAACTCCAATGCCCTGGCTCAACTTATCCACACCCCCACCAGGGGCAACAATATCTTAGACCTAGTCATTAACAACATGAGTGACCTGTGTTCCACACCTGAAGTCAGCTCCTCGTTGGTCAGATCCGACCATAAGCTAATCACCATAGATATCCACATCCCGCCCCCACCCCCCATTAAGGAAACCACTGTAAAACATTTTTCCAAAGCCAACTTCATGCTTAAGACAGAAGTGGCCGACTTCACAACATCTATGCAGATGGACAATACAGTTACGACTGCCAAATCTTACACAAATGCACTCTATAAGCACTTACACGAGTGCATGGATCGTGCTATCTCTAACAGAACCAAGACGCTATCCTCCAAAAAAAGGAAGCCAATCTGGTGGTCCTCTGCTATAAACAAACTATACAACAGAAGGAAGAAACTGTTGCAAAGGAGAGTAAAATCCCATGAGTGGAGGAGCTCCCTGGGCAGCCTCAGTAAGAAGCTGAGATCCCTCATAAAATCCTTCAAAGCCAACTATGAAAACAAGATTGCCACTGACTCTAAGGACAACCACAAGACATTCTAGAGCTATGTCAAGAATCTCAATGTCAACACCCAGATCTGCTCTGAGTTACAGCACAATGGCATGAAAATTACAGAACCAGCTGATATTGCCAACATCCTGGCTGATAGATTCAGTGCTAACTTTACCCGCCTCACCCCCTAAAGGGCCCATATCCATAATAGAAGAATGCAGTGCCCCTATAATCATAAATGAGCAGATAAAAACTGCACTCTCCAAAGCCAAGAACACAGCATCCATGGGACCGGACAACATCCCAGGCTGCATCCTACATGAACTCCAGAATGAATTGTCCCCCCATCTAAGCACCATGTTCAATCATAGCCTCACAACAGGCTTTGTACCCACTGAATGGTGCACAGCAATAGTTATACCACTCCACAAAGGGGGAGCCACCAAGGACGCCGGGAACTATTGCCCTATTAGCCTGATGAGCCCGGTTTGCAAGGCCATAGAATGTATCATCATGGAACTCATAAACAAAGACATTGGTAACCACCAAACTCTGGACCCCACCCAGTTTGGGTTGGTGTAGGGCAGATCATGTCTCCTGAACCTGATTGACTTCTTTGAAACAGTCACAAAAGCCGTAGACGAGAGTAAGGCAGTTCACACAGCCTATCTTGACCTTGCCAAGGCTTTCGACACCATCCCCCATTCTAGAATCATAGATAAACTCACCAACCTGGGTATAAATCCATACATCACAAGATAGGTTGCCAACTGGCTCACTGACAGAACCCACAATGTAAAAGTTGCAGACTCCAAATCTGACTTCAAATTTGTGACAAGTGGATTACCACAGGGCTCAGTCTTGGGTCCTCTCCTGTGTGGGATCTACTTCTCTGAAGTACGGCAAACATAGAGGTCCTCTGGCTGATGAAGTTCGCAGATGACTGCAAATTACGTATTATAGTCAAGTCCCCAAATGATGTGGACATCCTACAGAAGGGCCTCACTGAGACTGATGCCTGGTGTCAGAGCCATGGCTTCAAGCTCAATGCCAAAAAGTGCATTGTCATCCCCTTTGGAAAAAAACTTTGTACCCATGAACTACCACATAGGCGTCAGTTCACTTAACAACAAAGGTGTGATAAGAGACCTTGAAACTCAGGTGGACAGTAGTCTCTCCTTTGATAATCACATCACCAGAGTAGTCAGGAAATCCTTCTACACGGCACACCTCATCACGAAAGGGTTCTCATGCAGGAAAAAAGAGGTCATTGTCCCCCTCTACTCGGCTCTCATTAGACCCATTATTGAGTACAATGCCCCTTTTGGAATGAACCTCTCAAGACACCTGCAACAGCTGGAAAGACCACAAAAATACCTCACAAAGAGGATTATGGGACTCAAACATAAATCCTGCACTGACCATCTCAAAAAACTCCAGCTTTTCTCCATAGCATATCGCCTACACTGAGGTGAACTCTGCCTAACATACAAAACTATGTTAAACCCAGAGATGTTGGACATGCTACACCTAAAGAAATCCCAATCTCTCCGAGCTATATGCTCTAGAGACCTAAACCTTGTCACCACAATAAACAGAACATGCTGGAGGGATAGATTCGTGTCCTAGAGACTTCCCATACTCTGGAACAAGCTATCTATCTATGTCAAGCAGAGTTCCTCACTAGCACTCTTCAAGAAAAATCTTGATGAGTGGATGGGAAATAGGAAATTCACCCCAGGGATCACTTCTGTGGCCCTGCTTGACAGGGGCACAGGAAATAACCTTCTTGGGTGGTGAAAGTCAGGGAACCTTGTTTGCTAGGCTTACATAGGCCCTTGGGCCGATAGCCTAGTACCTACCTATGAAATATATATACAATATTTTTGTAAATTTCTTAACTGATTTGCAATATTTTCATAAGTGTGAGATCAATTTCTGTTATTTCAAGTGCCTTTCTTGCTCATTTATTCTGTAAGTGAATTTTTTTGCTGTCCTGCTTTTTTAATGATGTTCTTAATATACTTATTTAATATTTATTTGCCTGATAAATCACCAGTAAGACAAGTACTATTTACAGAGCAATGTTGCAGGTAATCATCCACAAGTTAATTATTTAAAATATCATATGATCAGAGGAGGTTACTAGGCTGTTGGCCCTAAGGCCTCTACAAGCATAGCCATGTTATAACATTGTTTCCTTATGGTCCAAGATATATAGTCTATGTTTGTATGTGAATCTAAGATCAGCACTGGCTGCCCCTGTCTAAGAGGAATGTAAGTGAAAATTTATGGTTTCCCATCCAGTTGCCCAGGTTATGTTTAAATAGGGTCATTGAGGAGCTCTGTTTTACATGAACTGGGAGTTTGTTCCAGAGGAGTGGAAACCTCTGGAAGACATATCTGTCTCTCCAGCGTGCCCTAATATCGCAGGCTAGTTTAAGATCCCTAGAATAAGTGAATGTTGTCCCATTGGATTTGCAGATGTGCAGTAGCTTCATCAATCAGGGTCTGAGACTGCTTTGTACACCAGCACAAGTTGCCTCTAAGCAGTCTATGTGATACTGAGTGAAGTGATAGGGCCTTCAGTCTGTCAGTGTAGGTCATGTGTTGTAGGCCCTGAATTTTCTTGGTGAGAAACCTCTGAGGTCTCTCCAGTTGCTGCAGATGTCTGGTGAGGTACATAAAGAAGCAAGCATTGTACTCTATTATTGGTCTGATGAGAGCTGAGTACAGGGGAGCTATAATCTCTTTAGCTTTGGATGCTATACTCTTGTTTATGAGGTGTGCAATGTAGAAGGCCTTCCTTACTGCTGTGGACACCTGATGATCAAAATTAAGGCTGCTATCAACTTGTGTTTTAATCTGTCATCACTGGGTTTGAACTTAGGGGGATATTATTAATATTGTAATTAGCAGGGGGTTATCCTTTGTTGAAGGGGATGATAGTGCATTTTTTGTGTTGAGTTTAAGTCAGTGGCTTTGACACCAGCCATTTGTCTGTGTAAGCCTATTTTGTAGTATGTTGACTTCTTTGTCGATTTGATGATTGCACCCAGTTTGCAGTCATCGGCAAACATGGTAAGCCATAGACCATCTATTTTTGCCTGGACTTCTGTAAAATAGATACCAAACAATAGGGGGTCTAGCACAGATCCTTGTGTAACACTACTTATAAGAGGTCTGATAGTAGAGTTGGCATTCCCAATTTTGATTGTATGTGTTCTGCTTCTGAGCCATTTGGCAACCCATCTAGTGATGTAAGGGTTAATCCTCAACTGGGTGATATTATGTTTATACAACTAAAGAAAGAACAAAACTCAGCATATGAAATCACTGTAAGACGCACATGTAAAATCATGTTGTTGATACATGGAAGAAAGCATTGTCTGCAAATCCAACAAGCCGGTTATGATGACATGAACAAAAGGACACATTATATAGTCACTTCCTGAGTGTTGTACATTTCTGCTAGGCTCTCCTGTTCGCTCTTTTGAGAGGCATAGTGTCTTTTTCTTTTGATTAAATATCTCTCTCTCTCACAAGTGTTTGATTTTAATGTGATAATTCCTCACACTTCACAAATTTATCTACAGTAAATGCAGTGTAAACACTTTATCAGTTAAAACCTTGACTTGAATCATAATTCTAAAACCATTCACGGATCACAGGAACATAAGAAGCAGTGACTCTAACCTTTATATCTTACAGCGGATTGTGATTGCTTCTCTGATCATAATCAAGCTGTTATGTGTTCAAGACATTGACAACAAGAAAATCACTTTGAGTGGATCAATGTGAGGCTTGAGCAGGAGAGTCTTGACATTCATGTCACAAATATAGCCCACCTGTGCTGTATATAAATAATTACACCACCACTGGTTAGTTCAGATTATCATGTGGTGGTTTATATCATTATAGCCCTGCCCATAACACTCATTAATCCCACTGCCTTCATAAATTTCTCAAAAGACAAATTTACTTCAACTAAATGATGACCTGACCTTTTTCAGAAGATCCACTTTGTGGATCCAATAGTAAATGTTGCCACATTCACAGTGAGTTTCTGTTCGCACCTTAAAAACTGCATTAACACTTCAGCCACATTCTGTAAAAAAAATATGGTGCCAAGTTAAGAACTAAAATTTTTCGGCAGAACCTCCACACATCATAATTAACTCAGTAAGCTAAATAAAGAGCTTAGAAATAAAATCTTCCAAAGCTAAGTATGAGGTAAAAATTGTCACATCTGTCTAAGACAAACACAGTCCAAAAACTTAGAGAAAATAACCAACAAATAACCAACAATATTCAAAGTAAATTCACAAATACATTATCTGCTCAGCCCTTGAATACATGGCTGACATATTAGCAGAATATTTAGTTCAAGTTTCTCACCCATATCTCCATTTTGCAACTATACTCATGACCCCCCATTGGCCTAGCCTGCAAAACTCTATTTTGAGTAAATCCTAATGGTTCTTTCAGAGGTGAAAAACATATCCCTAGGGGGCTTAATAATGTACAGGTTGTCTCTTTATCAATATGAATCATAGTCACACTGAACTACTCCACAATCTGTTCAGTCTCAGACTCTCATCTGGCTTTTTATCTGAGGCTTGGAGAACATAAGTGGTTATCCCCTCTTCACAAGGGAGGACTTACCACTAATTCTTGCAACTACAGACCCATACTTTTCACAATCCTTATCTGCAAACAATTATTATTGATATCATAAACAAAGACACTGGTAACTTAAAGTCCCCTAACCCAAATCAGTTTGGGTTTGTGAAGGGTAGGTCTTGTCTGTTTAACCTTGTTGGCTTCTTTAAAAAACTCACAGATGCCTTAGATGGAGACAGATTGGTAAACAATGCATACGTTGAATAGCCAAGGCAGTCAACACCATTCCATATTCAGACATCATAGATAAGTTAGTCAAACTAAATGCAACTCCTTACATTACTCATTGGATAGGAATCTGGGTTACCGAGAGACCTCAAGAAATTAAGATTGGGGGTGCACTCTTTCAGAGCCTGTAACCAGTGACGTCCTTCATTATTCTTTTCTCGGGTCCCCCCCTTTTGGCATATATGTCTTGAGTGTCAGAGCTAATAGCAAGTGTATATGGCTAACCAAGTTTGCTAGCAGTTATAAACTTGGGGCAGTCATAAATTCCCAGAGGGCTCCTAGGTATTACAAGAAGGAGTTGCACATACAAACAAATGGTGTCCAGCTCATGAACTTAAGCTAAATGCCAAATAGCATTGGACAGTATGCTCTGATACACTAAAACACCCATGCATCTTCCACATAAATAATACCTCCCTCCGAGCTGACACGATTATTAGAGACCTGGGCACATTTGTAAACAGTAAGCTCTGCTTTGACCATTGTGTATTCATGATTATTAGAAAAAAATACTTCTGTTTTGCCCAGCAGATTACCAACAGTATACCTTCTAGGTCCAAGGATGTTATCATACTTGTATATTCCTCCATCATTCGGCCCGTTACTGAATACAATGTCATCTTCAGCATGTAATTGTCTAGACACAAGATCCAACTCAAAAGATCCCAATCCTTCCTCACAAAGAAAACCAAAAGCCTGGGTTCTATTACCTATGCTGAACTCCTTAGGGACCTATACCTATTCTCTGTCCTATATAGTCTATTTATGGTTAATCTCTGCCTATCCTGCAATGCCTTAAACAACCCTATTCTGAGTGACTGTCTTTGTATTTATAAAATGAAGTTACTGTGAAATAATTACAAAACAGACCTCAAATTTCATTATAACATAAACAGCATACACTGGCATGATAGATACCTCTCTCAAAGAATTATGCTCTTGTGGAGTAGACTTTCCTTGCATATTAAATAAAGTAATAAAGTGGTTCTCTCACCATCTTTAAACACAGTCTGGATGAATGGATGGGTAACCACAAATACAGCTTCTCCTGTTTTCCACAGCAGTCACTTACATAAAGGGGCAGCATTTACTGAGAATTGCAGGGGCTAGGTTAGAAATGATCTACTAGATCCGTTGCCAAGTAATAACCCATTAATCTATAAACCTATGAAAGCACATAATAGTTGATGCATGATCAGAAAGACACAATCATAGTTGTCTGAAGAACATAGAGTTTTAACTGCTCTGATGTAATACTAGTTATAGATAAAAAAGCGAGGAGTGCAAGGTGTCTTATAACTTTAAGTGCCATAAAACACTTTGCTCTGCCCATTAGACTCATAAAGTACTGTCCCATAGACAGTGGCTAGAAGCTAAATGTCTGCCTGTCTGTCTGATGAGCAAACAGCTTTAAAAACTGTTACACTTCACTTCTGTTACATTTTGTGTGTGTGTGTGTGTGTGTGTGTGTGAGTGTGTGTGTGTGTGTGTGTGTGTGTGTGTGTGTGTGTGTGTGTGTGTGTGTGTGTGTGTGTGTGTGTGTGTGTGTGTGTGTAAGTTTCTGTAAATCTGTTTTAGCTTCTCCCCACTATTCTGTGATGACCCACACTGGTTGCTGTTATGTTCTTGTGTGAAACTACAGCTTAGAAGTCCTGAGTAATGCTTAACAAAACATTGTTAAGCACCTTTCAAATGTTGAAAAGAAGCTTAGCAAAGTTGTTTTTCCCGAAATCAGATCACAATTGCAGAACTCTGTGCTACAAGAAGTTTCTTTTCCACATATTAACAGTGTAATAAATACCTTAGATTAAACATTCATCAATATCTTTACTGGAGGTGTACGCATAGAATAAATACATATATAGTTACCAAAAGCATCAAAAGCTCTACTATGTAGTTATGTGAGCATAGCTTCTATGTTACAAAACATGCCTAAATTAGTTAATTTGAGTTATTTTACTGTCAGATGAGGTTTTAATTGAAAATGATCATTCATGCCTGAAGAAACTAAAGCTCCTAGTTACTGTGTAAAAAAATGACATCGTAAGACATTTATTTTAGAATCCACAGCTACATCTTACATCTGGCTAGACCTCAAGAGCCACAAAAGTAAATCTATGCCTCCATTTATGTAGAAATAACAACACATGTCTATATTTAAAGTATTACTTTTACAGTTTCCTCTTATATCTTACAATATTCTGAGATCTTTGTTTTAAATGGTTAAGACAGTTTGTCCGCATATAATGTCTGATTGTTACAGAAAGCCAAATGCTGTATTATTTCAGTATACAGCTAATACAGGGTGCATATATACAGGCCCATTCATTACTTCAAGTCCTGATGCCCCCAAGCAATTTTTTGCACATTTATGTAATTAATATAATTAATATACGCCACACATGAAAAATAAACTTGCTCTGATTGATGGAATAAATCTGACTACATAAACTGTCTGTCTAAAACAAATTGCCCGTTTTTGAAATCACTCTAAGGATTTTCTATCAGTTTATCACAACCATTAGTTTAAGTCTTGGGATATGACAACTGTTTCACCAAAATTCCCTAATGCTGTAGATTTGAAAATAAATATTTTAACACACTTGATTTCATAATTTCATATTTAATTTTAAATGCATACTCAGAAAGATTTTAATACTTGCACATTAATAAATCAGTCTCGTTAATTACTGAAGCAAAGGCAATCTATGATTCCAAATTATTTTCTAGTGCACCCTGTACAAAAATGAATGCTATATGCCTACAACTGCAATTAAATATATACTGTCTGTTGAATGAACTCTCTTCATACTCACAACAGCAGATTACACGGGTCTATATTAAATCAGCGAATGCTGATTTATCGACCCCCATGTAAGCGAAAGCTTACAATCCCGAACACTTAGAACAGCAATTTGTTTCCCTGGGAAAAATAAAATTGCTGTTACAAAAATTAAAAAAAAACAAAAAAAACAAACAAACTTTACAATATTACATAAAGCAGGGGGCTGTGCCCCTCCACATCCCCCTACTTAAATATACCAACTCTGAATTCGCACTACAGTGACAAAACGACAAAACAACAAAGGCAGCCAAGTGATTTCTTTCCCAGGGAAAGAATTTGCTTTTATGCCGTTTCAGTATTTTGCCATTTTGTGCTTTCAAGTTCGATTAAGATGCATTCAAATGAATGCGTCTTTGCTCATATAATAGGGAACTGATTACGGTACCTATATTATATATCCTGGAAAGAATTTAGCGTACAATAAAGCATTGTTCTGGATTAATGTTATATCACACAACTAATTAATAGCTCCACACAGTATAGCAAGACTTCAAATTCTCCTTTAGACTGAATCATGGTATCAGACATACCCTAGCAAATGCTCCACTACAGGTACAATGTCCGACTCTTTCAGTGATCATCTCCGAATCTATATGACCAGACATCTCACATGTTCAGTTGAATGGCATACTTACAACACATAGCCTTTCCAAATTTAACCCAGAAATGTTCATTACTACACTATCATCTATAAATGGTACTTCCTAAAAACCCTCTCCTTAGATGATGCTGTAATTGAATTCAGAACTCTGTGTGTGTGTGTGTCTTTCAGCTTTTCCCGGTTAGGGGTCGCCACAGCGGAACTCCGGTCCGCTAATGATTGGCAGTAGAGTTTTACATGCTGGCTTGCCGGGCCTAACGCACAACCTTCAACAAAGGAATGCTCATTCACGCATGTCGTCACACAGTAGACGCTCTGAGAATCGAATGGGCAACGTCTAACTGTGAGGCGACAACGCTACCGCAGCACCACCACCACAGTGAGTAATTGAATTCAGAACAATTTTTCTAAATATCCTAAATAGCCTTGCACCTCCTAGCAGTAAGCGTATGAAAAGAAATAATGCAATTTGACTATCCAAAAAGAAGAAAACACTAATACAGGATAGAGAAAAAAGCATGGAAAGAATGGCAAAAATATAAAACACCACAATATCTTGAAAATTTCAGAATGCTTCACAATCATACTAAAAAACAAATAAATGGAGACAAAACTGTAGTATGATAACTTTTAAAATAATACAAAACACAACCCTAAAAAGTTTGGACATCCATTAAAGAAATCTTACATCCTGACCAAAAATTTAGCCCAAACCCCTCTCCCGATAATTCGTCACTCAGAACTGCAATACAGTTCAACTCTTATTTTATAGATAGTATAGCATCTCTAACCAAGGATTCCTCAACATCTAATCCCAGCCCTACCCAGCAGCCACATATCACCACATCCAATTTCACCTTGAAACCTGTGCCCACATCCTATATAAAACTACTCTTAAACAAACTTAAACTGTACTCTTCTTCAGCTGATGACCTTCCAAGTAAGTACCTAAAATATCAGACAATAGCATTGCCTATTCTGTCTCAATCTTTGCTTGTCCTGTCTCAATTCTTATAAACAGGTTAATCCAGAAATTCCATATTTCCTCTCCCTGAAAAAAGTCACACATTATCTCTCTGCATAAAGGAGGGAATTTGACAGACATTAATAGCTTTAGACCTACAACAATCTCCTCTCACCAAAATACTAGAAACGTATTCAAAAACAATTGCTAGACTATTTGCTGCAGGAATAACTCCTATCCCATACACAACACGACTTCCATCTTTCCCATAGTACTAGCACTGCCCTTCTGACCTGTATAGATAACGTCAATAAAGCTACAGATAATGGCAAACTAGTCTCGTCTTTATTTCTAGACTTGTCTAAAACCTTCAACAGTACGTCACAACTTCTACTTCAAATGTCCTCACTAGGTCTCTCTCAACCCACCCTCCTGTGGTTCAAATGGACCTATCCAACTGGAAGCAATCTCTCCTTAGCCTGAACAAGCAAATAAGAGCACTAGTGAAATCCTCCAAAGCAAACGTATTTATCCTTTGTTGACCAGGTTAGTCCTACTAGGCTGGAAACCTCTTTTCAGGGGAGACCTGTATACTCACATTTACACATACACATATGTACTTATATATGTACACTGTGTGTGTATATATATATATATATATATATATATATATATATATATATATGTATATATATAGCAAACAAGACTGCTGAGTGATATTAACTGTGTTCTAAATTCTTATCTGTAAACATGGAATATGTCTGGAAATTGGTATTTTCATCTATTTTCTTCCTTCCACCATTATGATATGGTAGCCAAACTTGGTCTTGACTGGTGGGTCAGTGTATACAGGCTTGTCTATGCTGCTAATGGGGAGAGCAAATGCAGATTCTTGAAAAGGTCCCACCATGGAGCCTCTGGTCATCCAGTCAACATCATCACCTTGCTGGGCTTTGTCCTTGCTGTACTGTGAAGCCACTTCACTGAAGCGAACACCAGACTTGAGTTTTTCCATAGCCTCCATGACTTTACCATGCTTTTCACAAAGTATACGCCTCACATTCGCTGCATTTCCTCCTACTTTTGGACCTTGTGCTTTTTTGTCAGAGTCATCGCCACCAGAATGTCCTCTTTTTTGTCCCACCGCCTTTCCCTTTGGGAGCATACTGAGAACTTCCCACGAACCAAAAACTCAGACAGCTTCAAGTCAACATTGTCCATATCTACTAAGACAATCATAAGGCCTTCTTCACATAATTCTGCAGTCTCAAAGGAAGCACCCAGATCTGCTCAGAACTGGTGGTCAAGGACACCACATGCACAAATGCCGTAGATATAGCCAAACTACTAGCTGATAAGTTCATCAAAAACTTCACCCCTCTGTCCCCTCATCAGTAAATCAGGACATCCCAAGTACCTGCCCCATTCCTCTTATATCTAGGGAACAGGTCATCACTGCCGTCTCAAAGGCAAAAAAATACAGCCTCCATGGGACTCAATAACATTCCAGGATGCATCCTACATGAACTCAGGCAGGAAATTGCAGCACCATTAGGCACCCTATTCAGTCAAAGCCTGAGTACCACCTTCATCCCAGCTGAGTGGAGGGCAACCACTGTCATCCCTTTGCACAACTTTGGAGCCTTCTGAGATCTGGGAAATTATAGGCCCATCAGCCTAAGTAGCCTGATCTGAAAGGCCATGGAATTAATTATTATGGACCTCATTAATAAGGACATTGACAACTTCCAAACACTCAGTCCCACACAGTTTGGCATCATCACGGGAAGGTCATGTCTGCTAAATTTGGTTGACCTCTTTGAGACAGTCACCAAAGCCATGGATGAGGGGAAGATGGTGCACACTGCCTACTTTGACCTGGCCGAAGCCTTCAACACTATTCCCCACTCAGGCATAATAGATAAACTCTCTCAACTAGGCATCAATCTGTATGTTACCAGATGAGTAGCAAACTGGCTCACTGATAGAGCATACCTAGTCAAAATAGGGGAAGCCACCTCAAGCAGTAGACCTGCAACAAGTGGTGTACCCCAGGTATTGGTTTTGGGGCATCTGTTATTTGGGATATACTTTTCTGAGGTGCAGGCCAAAACAAATGGGCTATGGCTGACCAAGTTTGCAGATGACTGCAAGCTGGGTGCTGTCATTAATTCCCCTATTAATGAGGACATCCTCCAAGAAGGTCTCACCCAAACAAATGACTGGTGCCAGAAACATAGCCTCAAGTTGAATACCAAAAAATGCATCATCATCTACTTTGGGGAGAGTGATGTCCCCACAAATTATCACATTAATAACAATGTCCTAAGTATGCAATCAGTTGCGAGGGATTTGGGCACCAAGGTTGATAGCAACCTGACTTTTGACCACCATGTTGCTTTCATTGTACAGAAAGCTTTCTACATGGTCCACCTCATAAGTAAGGGTATCTCATCTAGGAACAAGGAGGTCATAACATCCCTATATTCTTCCCTTATAAGGCCCATTATTGAGTACAACAGCCCTTTTGGCATGTACCTGGCAAAGCACATGCAGCAGCTGGAGAGACCACAGAAGTTCCTCACCAGGAGTATCCAGGTCCTCAAAAATATACCATACATAGATAGGCTATAATTCCTGTCTCTCTACTCAGTTTCATACAGAGTCCTCAGAGGTGACCTCTGTCTGGCGTACAAAGAAATCTCAGACCCCGCCTTGATGGGACTGCTGCATATCTGCAAGTCAAGCTCCACTCGAGTAACCGCCATGTGTAACCTCAACCTGGTCTGTGACATCAATAGGACTTATTGGCGGGACAGAGTTGTGTCCCAGAGACTCCCCCATCTATGGAATAGACTCCCTCTCCATGTCAAGTATGGTACCTCATTACCCTTTTTAAGCACAACTTGGATAACTGGATGGGAAACAGAAAATACACTCCTGGGATTCTACATGTGTCCCTGCTGGACAGGGGCAGCAGGTGCTGACTTGTCTAAACATGAGCTAAACAATTGGCTAAGCCTATAAGGGCCTCAGGGCTAATAGCCTAGTAACTTCGTATGATCCTATGAATAGGTATACGTCAGTAAAATGGCACTGCATGTTCTCTCCTTACCTCCCAGTCACCAACGGTGTACCACAACGCTCTATCCTTGGTCCTGTCCTCTTTAACATTTTCACCAACACCTTCTATACTTCCACACAACAGGCCACTCTAATACAATACACAGATGATTCCACTCTCATTTGCACATTTGACAACATGGTATACCTCCAAAAAATTACTCAGGAAGCTTTAACAACCACTGAAACATGGCTTTGTAAATTACAACTCATGCTCAACCCAAAAAAGACCAAACTACTATTTTTTCCCCAAATCCATCTCTCATTAAAAAACAAAATTTAAAGTCCCCTCTCTTGTTAATACAAACAGCAAAGTAACTTCTGATAACAAGGTTTGATAGTGTATGATAATTTTGCATTCGACCTGCATATACAAAATTGCCTAAGAAAAACACATCAAAAACTAAGGATGCTTTACTGAGCCAAAAACATTTTCACTGATGTAACTAAAACTGCACTTGCCACTACTTATCTTCTCCCCACTCTTCTTTTGGTGGTCCCATCCTTACTAACCTGCTGGCTTCACAGAAATTAAAACTTGAACAATGCTATAACAAAGTCGTTAAATTTGCAGCACATACCCCTTTCAAAATCCACCACTGTATAGCACTGAAAAGCCTAAATTGGTTAGAATTGCCAGATCAACTAACATGCACACAGCTTCTTACCACCTATAAAATTATCCAGCATCCATTTGCCTGTTTGTTTGTGTCTTTCGGCTTTTCCCGGTTAGGAGTCGCCACAGCAGAACTCCGGTCCGCTAATGATTGGCAGTAGATTTTTACGTGCTGGCTTGCCGGGCCTAACGCACAACCTTCAATGAAGGAACACCCATTCATGCATGTCGCCACACAGAAGACACTCTAACTGAGAATCGAACGGGCAACAGCTCTAAAAAACATTCTACACAACTATGTTCCCAGATGGTCATTGCAGTCCAGTGATCAAAAATTCTTGTCTTCAAACCTAGCAAATCTGATTGGTATTGTCTATACTCGTACAAGGTTGCTAAGGCCTGGAACTCCTTAATTGTATTCATCAGGTTTATACTCTCCCTTTCATCTTTCAAAACCATTCTGAAAGAAATCCTTGCCAAGATCTGGCTCTATTCTTGCTCAAAACCTGGATAACCTATATTCCTAAATGTGAACAAGTACCTTTTCATTCCTTATACCTCTTTACACTCCCTTATTACTTCCTTACTGCTATCTAATTCTCTTCCCTGACTTTCTCTCTAAATATATCCTAAGCATGTTTTTCCCTCACTTCATATTGCAATTTCTATTTGTATTAGACTAACTTACCTTTAATTTCTCTACAAACTGTATAACATTTCTCTCTCTGCACACCCAACTCCAAAGATGTCACTTGGCATGTGAGGAGAAGAACTGTAGGACATAAGTAAGAACATTAATCCCCATATGGATGAAGATACCAGTCCCAGCACACTTGAAGTTCAGTCCTTGAGGAACAAGTGAATAAATGAATTATAGGGCTCTTTCACCTGGAAGAACAAGTGGGGCAGTAGGGCAGGCAGGAGTGGAGTGGGGCTTGTTTGTTGCAGGGGAGTAAAAAAGTAATAATTGAATCATTTAAATATGTGTTTATGAATATTTTGGGAGGTCTGAACTCAACGTCTACAAATTTGGAGAGTGGGTCCATAAGTAATGCTAACCCTAGGATATTTAAGCATCCCACAAGGCAATCAAAATGGATGTAGATCTTTGGAAAAGTAAACAAAAGTTACTTCATCAGTTGCCTTCACATTCTCTTACATTAAGAAATATTAACAATTTCTTTTACATGATTCTCCAGGAAGTGGTTTACATATGTAAATATGTAATAACACCCAAGAAGGTGGTAACAATGGAAAATACCTAGCTATTCTGCAGTATGGGGTACTGTGCCTTTTGAACAACATGCAGTCCAGCATTTTTCATTACTCCTAACCCTATTAAGTACAACTAGATTTTGGTAATGGGCAGTTAGTATGTTCTACTTAATGAATAGCATGTGCATTTTCTTTTAATTTTCAAAAAACATTTAGCAGGACAATTAAATCTGAACATACAGAAAAAGTGTTGTGTATGCATTACAGACTAATGCATACATAGTTTGCTGATACATTACTGGCCAGTACAGATTAAAATGCAGTATTCATCCCCTACCACCCTTCCTCACAGACAGACAGACAATCACACACGCACACATTCACACTCATTGACATCCAATTGTTCTAAGAGATTACTTTTATTTATAGTTGTTTTCTTCAGCAAGAAAAAAAGTATCTCAGGGATTTCAGGTGAGACTTCTCTTAGGGAAGAAAAAAACGATCAGGTTGCCTCCAGTGTCTTCAAAAACCTGTGATCACAGACCCACTGATGGAGCTCGTCATCAAATAACTTGCTAATGCAAAAGTGCTAAAAGATTTGAGGACCGCAGTTGTGGAATTTATTTATTTGTCTATCTTTGTTTGTCTGCCTATCCATCTTTGTTTACCAAGGAGGTGGGCTGGTCCTAAGACCCTTTTCAGCCATGACCCAGGTGTCAAGGACAGTTAAAATACACTCTACAATTGCTGAAACAATTTTTTAGACATCAGAACATATAGCTTCTATGTATTACAAGATATCTAGGGATTACTTATAAAGGGGAAAGAAAAAAAATCAGACAACTGCAGGTATGTTAGCTTAACAGCAGTGGCATAGAAGATCAAGGAGAAATTCTGGTGCTGGTGGCATTTCTTGAGGTTGACAATCTCCAAGGAAAACAGTTATCATGGATTCATAGCCAAACGAAACTGTCAACCAAACCTGATTCAGTTTTACCATGGAGTAATAGATGAACTTGACAGGAAAGCAGCAATGGACATAATGTATCTGGACAACAGCAAGACTTTTGACTGTCTCACACAGGAGGCAGATAAGAAAACTGTAGGGACCAGGGTAGGCCCAAGTCTGAGGAACTGGATAACTACACAGCTGAGTGGTAGGATGCTGAGGATTTTGCTGAAGGGGCAATACCAGCAATTAGGGAAGTGACTAGTGGAGTATTACAGACAAATATTCAGTCACAGTACCCAGCCATATCTGAGGGAAAAGAGAACAGGATCAACCTCTTTGTTGATAACACAACAAGAGGTGTGTTAGTGGAAGATAGAGAAAAAAGGCTAGCAAAGGATTTGGAAAGCTTGAACAAATGGAAATTAGCAGCTGAGGTTCAGTGCAAAAAAAAATGCAAAATACTGCATTTGAGTCTCAGCAATGCTCATGTGTAGTATCATCTGGAAGGAATGGAAGGGATTGCAGCAAAGCAGAAAACTCTGGGACCACACATTCTATCTCAACTGGGCCGTCAGGAGTACAATAGGAGCACAGTGGCATCAGCAAACAGAATTCTGGGGTATATCCTCTGGGGCCAGTTTCTAGAAGCAAAGAGGTAATGCTTCCACTCTACAAGGCCTTGGTCAGACTATGCTTTGAGTACTGTGTGCAGTTCTGAGGGCCATACAAAGGAAGGGACATCAGGTTTCTGGAAGGAATTCAGAAGCAAGCTACCAGAAAGATCCATTTGCTGGAGGGGAAGTAATGTGACAAGACGGCTAGAGGAGCTAGAGCTCTTTTAACTTGAAACCAGAAGAGATGGGACATAATACAGGTGCACAGGATCATGTCAGGGAGGTGTGAAGGGGCAAATTTGAGGAGAAAGGCCACAATGGGAAAGAAAGAGCACAGGCAGCAGATTGTAAACATAAACTAGTCACTTGATCTCTGAATGTACTACTATCCTGGAGAGGGTTATTGACTTATAAATTGGACTATTAGAAACTCAAGAAGCCATGGGGCAGATAGAAAATGGCTAAGGGAAAGATCAGAATAGATGGAAAGTAGAATGTTAAGGTACTTAAAAAGACTTAAAAGAGCATGCATGATGGATTTCTGAGCACTGTCTGCTATCAAGTAAATGTAATGTAATATAATGTTTAGTATTGCTTGCAATGGGTACAAAAATTAGGTATGAAAATTAAAGATCATGAAGACATTGAAATTCATATTTACAGGAACATAGTATGGTAGTGTGCATTGAAGAGGTTCAGAGATAGGCCAGCTCAGTGGTGAAATTATACCATGTTTTCAGTTCTGAATTGTCCAATTAACCTGCAGAAGGACAAAACATGGAGCAAGATGTACAGTACAAAAATGTAGCTGCTCTGGTTGTTGTACAGTGACAGCATTAAGAAATGCTTACACCTTGATGGTTCTGAGGACCAGAGTTTGTAATGGTAGTTTGTAAATAGAATGAGACGCACAGGCTTATTGTTCTACTAAGAGGAAGTATTTCTTGATACCTGCCTCTGCACATAACATGACTGTGATCTTGTCAAACTAAAAGTCAATGACATATTGCTCCTAGGTAGATAATCTTACTTCTTTTAGTTACAGACTGGGCACTGACATATATAAGACAAAGGGTAAAAAAGGTTACACAGACAAACCATTCAGTAAAACTGCAAGAAAAGAACAGAAAAGCTGGAATCGTAGCTCTCAGGCGTCCATCTCCAAACTGGGGAATACTAGCCCTCATAATGTGGAACAAATGGGCAAAATGTGGAATACATACTAATGGCTTACTAAAAACTTGATCTAGGAAGGTCATAGGATGGTTAAAATATGCTGGTTTACTTATAAAGAAGAATTTTTAATGAATTAATATGATTCATTTCTATTTACCATGGATTTCACTTAAAAAAATTTCTAACACTGAATATGTGACAGAGTCTTTCAGTGTGGAACATTGAGGAACATGAACTTTTTAAGACCCCAAATAACACTTGAGAGGTATGGCTGGAATTCTCATTGTGTGATACTTTAAACCTCATGTGATGGAGGCACATGGGATATAAGCAAATGACCCCTTAAGGATATCAAATATTTCAGCTAAACACCTTAATCCATGACTAAGTATTTATGAGTATATTCAGGCCAATAAAGCCAAACCTCATTAGCCACAGAGATGCATGTTACAGCCTTTTTATTGACCTCATCAACAAAGCATAACTGAATAGTTTAGCTATGCTTCAGAAACACAGGGTCTTAGTACATGCAAAATTTCCCAACTAGCACCCAAACCAAAGGATAAAAATGTCATGGAGACAAACCATTCAGTAAAAGCTTCAATAATAACCCACCCAAGCTGGAGTTTTCACTGTGAGATACATTAAAGCTCCTGTAATGGATGCTCATGGTATATATGCAAATGCCCCCTTAAGGACATCAAGTATTTCACCTACATGGCTTATTAATGTTAATGGCTTTTTTTTTTACTCTTTAAGTCTTTATGGTTGCATTCAGGGCCAATAAAGCCAACCCCCACTAGCTGTGGCCATGCATATTCTGCCTTTTACTGATCAGATCAGAGCAGCATACATGGATAGTTTGACTATACTTCAGAAACACATGGTCTTTAACCCAGCTGATGCCCATAAAGATTAATGTGCTTGCAAAATATACCAAATAACATCCAAACCAAAGGGTAAAAAAGGTCGCATAGGCAAACCATTCAGTAAGAACTGCAAGAAAAACCCAGCCAAGTTAGGGTTTTCACCTTGTGATACATTAAACCTCCTGTAATGGGTTAAAGACCCTGTGTTTCTGAAGTATAACCAAACTATCCACTTACGCTGTGGTGATGAGGTCAATAGAAAGTCCGAAACATGCATGTCCACAGCTTTTGGGGTTTGGCTTTATTGGCCTTAGTGTGATAATAAGGACTTAAAAAAGTAAAAAAAAAAAGTCATGTATGTACAAAAGCCATGCAGCTGAAACACTTGAGGTCTTTAAGGGGCCATTTGCATATATCCCATGGGGTCCCATTACAAGAAGTTTCAGGAATCACACAGTGAAAACTGTAGATTGGCTGGGTTTTTCTTGCAGTTTTTATTATCTATGTATATATAAATTTATATATATAGTTACCCAACATTTGACTGAATGTAAGTTTGTTCGACAAATGCAGGGCTGTGATTTATTGTTGATGATACAGGTGGCAGAACTGTGGATATGTCAATTGTATGGAAATTTGTTACAGGTAAGTGGGGTGGAGGGTGAAACCATTTGTGTATGTGTATGTGAGTTAGGGTCAGGGTCGGAGATAAGTGAGGGATGGGTGTTTGTGTGTGAGTTTGTAAGTTTGTGCATTTTACAGTAAGGGTAAGTGTTAGGTTAGGGGGATGGATGTAGTGCTGTTTGTGTGTGCTTATGAATGTTTGTGTTTGAGTCTGTTAAAACCTTGTCGTAAGACTGCCACTATTAAGACAAATTTGAAGTTAGTGTTATAGGGGATAGTTTTAAAATCAGGACAGGAAATAGTTTTTGTCTCTCAATATTATTTTTGTAATGTTTTTTTTTTTGCTATCGTGCATGATGCATGATCAAACTTATTTTGTCGGTGTTTTGCATTCGGCATTGGGGCTGTTCGGTCATACACTATAGACCCATATATATTTAAACTTCAAAACCAGCAAAGTGTAGCAATAAATAAGGGTAAAACGACTCACTTTATTTAACAAACTAATTCAAATGAATTTGGTTAAGTGCTTTCCTCTGTAAAATATCAGACTTCATCAGAACACACAATAAAGCCCAGCCCAGATTTTTCTAAGAAACAACTTTAAATCAACCAGTGCATCAGCAATTCCTATATATATATATATATATATATATATATATATATATATATATATATAGTTGAACTACAGTGCAACAAAAACACCCAAAGTTGACTATAAAACAGCTGGCTGCAAAAGGTCGAAAACACCTTACTCAACACACTAGTACTTGTGCCAAGAAACACCCTACGCACATGCAAAACCCTTTCTCTGAAAAAGAAAAAAAACACATAAAAGAATTGTTTTTTTTTTTTGCAGGGGATAAGCCCTCCCCCCGCTCCTCCTCACTAATTATTATATACTAACTCTGAGATTGTGCAAACACAGGGCAAGGGCATATTCCCCAACCCTGCGAATTGTGCAGTCTCACACATTTGTTTATCAGCTGCTTAGTCAATCATATACAGTCAATTAAACAGCTGTAGATCTCACACATACACACTCACACACACACACACGCACACACGCACACACGCACACACGCACACACACACACACACACACACACACACACACACACACACACATACACACACACACACACACACACACACACACACACACACACACACACACACACACACACACACACACACACACACACACACACACACACACTCACAAGCACACATACTTTACATAATGCAGAGCACTCATACATATATATGTGTGTGTGTGTGCATATATGCTACCAAATAATCCTCTTCCCTAACAGTAACAATAAATGATACTGTGCAACATACACACATACACAAACACTCACGCAGATATATACATACACACACACACACACACACACACACACACACACACACTTCAAACATACTGGTATTAAAGCATAGAGCAAAATGTATCGCAGTCCCTAGCCCTTACTCTAACCATAAATCATGACCACGTGTAGATCACATATTTCTCTAATTTGATATTCCACATCTTTACAATGGCATCTCTCTTTTCCAACATTAATTCTCCTGAATACTGCTACCTCCCTGCACCATATCAAGAAATGTCAAACATCTTATACTCCTAAAAATAAGCGATCACCTACATGTACAGTCACTCATTTTACATTCACACCATCTGCTTGACCAAATGTGTAGTCAGCCTCTGCAGTTACATCAAATGCTATTGAACATTCTTACTACTGAGGATGGAATGTTTGTTGCTGAATTACTGAGCGTGCACTGTATCAGCATATGCTGTTACTCATTATGAATGTGTCGATGACAGAATTTGATAATTGTGGCATGACAGTTTGGAATGGTATGCTTCGTCAAAATTTTTTTTTTTATTTTTCAAATACATTTGAATGAATTCCATAGTATTTATACATAACATATTAAATAACTATGTACATTATTTACATTCGCCAGACACTGTAACAGATCTTAATGTTTACAGTTACTTTATAAGTATGTCTAATCCATTATCAGAGTGTCTGATCAATTATTGTATGGTGTCAATCAACGATAAGACTTTTCCCTAATGTTGCTGATAAATGGCTTTGGATAAATTCTTAGTTCTTTAATTTTAATTTCCAATAATGCTGTAGTCTTCAGTAGGCTGTAGAAGTCTTCCAAAGTTGGTATTGTGTTTGTATTCCATCTTCTTGTTATACACTTCCTTGAAATTGCAAGTATAGTCCATACTAGATACGTTTGACCTATTCAAATGAGAACCTTCGTTCACATGTAATAATGCAAGAGCTTTAGTTAAATAAAATGATTCATTAAAAAAAGCTTGTAGAAAGTTATTAATACCATTCCAAAATGGCTTAATTTTAACACAATCAAAAAAATGTGGTTCCAATCTGCATAGTGTACTTGCTCACATCCCCAACATATTCCTTTTATGGAAGAACTAATTTTACTGATTCTATCTGGGGTTAAAAATGCTCTGTGCAAGCATTTCCAATTAAAAACTTTCCAGTATTGTGTAAAGAATGTATATTTTATGGATAATAAGATATTTGTTTTAATATCTTCAGTTAACTGTATTGACAGCCGCAGTGGTGCAGCGGTAGCATTGTAGCCTCACAGCAAGAAGTTCTCCTGTTCGATTCTCGGCTGGAGCGCCTTCTGTGTGAAGTCTGTATGTCCTCCCCATGGTCGAGTGGCTTTTGAAAGACATGAGTGAATGGGCATGCCTTCGTTGAAGGTTGGGTGTCGAGCTGGCACCTTGGCACCGTGAAAATCTACTGCCAATCATTAGCGGACCAGAGTTTCGCTGTGACAACCCCTAACTGGGAAAAGCCGAAGGAACAACATCTTCAGTTAACTGTATTAAGTGTCCTTTTGTTACATATTTCCAATATGAGGTTTTGGGTGTTGTTTTATAGTTTTTCAATATTTTTTAAAATTTTGAAATACTGTTTCCAATGTCAGAGTCATCATATATGATTTCATATATGTATTTCGTAAATTTAGGTATTTCTTTAAATGAAGAATTGTTAATTATTCTACTTAAATCTTGCGAATACGACAGAATACTTTATAAAGTTAGCCAGTCCTGTTGTGGAATTTTGTATGTTGTATTTATTACTTACATATCTAAAACTTGTAGTTCTTTGATATATTGGAGCCAACAAACAAATCCTTTCTGTTGCCAGGAATTAACAATTTCTCTATATATTTTATGTGGAAAGTTCTTTGTGACTATAAATGGTGTTGAAGATTAAACCAGATTTTTAAATCTATATGTGCATTAATAATTTTCCTAAATGAGTCAATGTAATAATTAATTATAAGAGTTTTAGTGGGTTTAGTTAAGTTATATTACATACTAATACATAATATGTGCCATGGCAAATTGTTTTTTCTGTTATTTGAAACATTTTTTTTTGTAAATCAAATTCATTTATTGATATTACAGTTAGTAATTCTTTCCAGTTTGCAGAGTAATTTGGACTTATCCAGTCTGGGATTGTTTTATATATTGATGCTTTTATATATGTTTCTATATCAGGAAAGTTTAATCCTCCCTGTTTCCATGGTCTGATATCATGTATTAAAGCTATTCTGTTTCTTTTGGGAAACCATAAAAATTTTATTAGGCATGAATTTATTTCTTTAAGTATATTCCTTTCTGGTTGCAGTTGTATTGCCAAGGCTATATATAGGATCTTGGGTAGTAAAAACATTTTCATTAAATGTAGCCTATCTTCAAATGTTAATATTATTTTGTTCCATTTTAATTGTATTGATGATATTATTTAGGTTTTTAGACTATTTTATCAATATCCTTGCATAACTCAATTCCTAGATATTTTAAGGTAGATTCTTGTTTCCCTGTGATGTGATCCCCCTTAGTCTGCAGTTCTTTTTTTATTTAAAGATAAAAATTTTGATTTTGATTTATTGAAATGGAGTCCTGAAGTCATGTGAAATTTGTCAATTAATATGTCTAATTATTCTAATGTCTCTTTTGTATTAATGTTAGTAATATGTCATCAGCAAATAGCATTACTTTAGAATTGTATTGTTCATAAATATCTATTCCTTCAATTTTTATATTGTTATGAATTGAATTTGCCAATATTTCAATAGCCAGAGCAAACAGAATCAGTGACATGGGACATCCTTGTTTAGTGTCTTTTGTTATAGGTATAGATTCAGTGCTAAAAGGACATAAATTGACATATGCCAAATTATTTGTATATATATATATATATATATATATATATATATATATATATATATATATATATATATTCCTTAGGAGATGAACAAAGGATGCAGGAAATTCAAATAGTATTATGATTTTGAATAAATAATCCCAATTTAGGGAATCAAAGGCTTTCTCTATATCTAAGCCAATTATTAGTGTTTGTTTTCTTTATTAACATAATCTATAAGAAAAATTATCCTTGTAATATTGTCATGCGTGTGTCTATGATATATAAATCCAGTTTGATCATTATTTATTGTTTTGGATAGTAGTATTTTCATTCTGTTAGTTAATATTGTCATAAATATTTTATAGTCATTATTTAATAATGATATATGTCTATATGCAGTACAGAGGTTTGGGGATTTGTTTACCTTTAGGATAGGTGTGATTAAGGAATATCTCCAAGTGGGTGGTATTAAAGCATGTGACTGAATTTCTAATAGAGTTTTATGGAAGAGGGATAGTATCTTTGAAGGAAGAAGTTTATATATTTCCATAATTATGCCATCTATACCTGGAGCTTTATTATTTTTACCCTCTTTTATGTATCTGTAATTTCTTTGTAGGATATGGGTGCTTGCAGATCTAGTTTTAATTTTTCTGGTATTTTTTTTATATTAGAACATTTTTCATCTGTATTTAATTGATCAATATGCATATTTTCTTTTTGGAAATGTTCCATATAGTGATTTCTATATGCATCAAGAATGTCACCTATATCCAAGGCATTTTTCCCTTTCTTTTCATGGAAGATACTTTTAATGCTATTAGCTTTTGATTGTATTTTGATTGCAGATCAAATAATTCATAATCCCATTCTCTGATTTTTCTTTATACCAACTTAGGGTTTTACCATATATGTAAGCTTTTATTGAGTCCCATATCATTATTTTATTTATCTCTGTGTTGTAATTAATATATACTGTAATTCAGATAATAACCAGAGTTTGAACTAATTTTAGTTATATATGCTGGGATTCTGGAGTTAAAGATTAATGGTTTGTACCCATTTTGAAGTTTTAGTATCAATGAATTGTGGTCTGAAAGTGAGGAAGTGATTGAGAAATTAATGATTTTAGAGTGTAAGTCATGGGCAGCAATTATTTTATCTATTCTAGTTTGGGTACCAAATCTGTGATCTTGATGGGAGAACAACAAAGATTTATCTTCTTTAAATTTGAAAGTATCTACCAGTTGAAATGATTCTACCAACTTGTTTAAAGCTTTTGATAGAGCAGATGTATGCAGTGGTCTTTTATTTGTAGTTTCAGAAATATCAAATATACAGTTAAAATCTCCTCCTAATATTAAGTTGCTTTTATAATTATTGGAAATGAAATCCAAGTATTTTATAACAGTTCCTGTTCCAATGCCTGGGAACTAGTATAGATTGGCTAGGGTCCATATTCTGTTATTATATTTGACTATTACTAATGCCATAAGGCCTTCTTTATCTTCATACATATAAATTATTTCTGGGTTAATCACATTTGTTTTCCATAAAATTGTTACCCCTTTTGTCTTTGTCTTATAAGTGGATTGCTCCAATATCATATATTCATTAGGATTCCATTTGTAATTGTCATTTGTTTTGAAATTAGTTTCTTGAAGGAAAAACAATTTGTGCTTTGTTTAGTTTTAAATATTTCAGTAGATTTGATCTCTTGCTAGGATTGTTTAAGCCACTGGTATTTAAAGATAATAAAGTTAAATCCATCTTAGGTTATTTAGACTATGTATTTTTTGTTTTATTTTGACTGTTAAAATTTTCCTCTGATAAGTATAAAATATTTGTTTGAGCTTTTAAAGGAAATTATCAGTTTTATACTTTGAGTGTTTACCAGTAAAGTAATGTTTTGGTCAACCATACTAAAAATGTTTTGTGAAATAAATTTAAATTAATAAATGTTAACAAAACTAAGATCTGCACTAGCCATGGAATGAAAATCATTCCTAATCAGATGGATAAACCTAAATCCATCAGATTATCTCTCATACCTTGACAATCCAGAATATCTGATCTCCATAAATTGAATTATGATATGAAGAATCTTTGTAATAGGAATAAGCCATATTTATATTATTTTGAACAGATATAGTACTGCTGTAGATTAGATAGCATTCTAATACAATATGAATGTCTACTTATTGTATAATATTTGCATGAAAGGTAGATGACAAGCAATTCAGTCATAGTAAAGTGGGATGTATCATATATAACACCTCAGTAAAAGATTATAGCACACAGTTATTTAACATGTTCACCTTTATTGATGAAGTCTTTCAAAACTGTTAGTTAATATAAATAGATGGTAATAATATTTATACCTTATGTTTATAATAGAATGTATTTTACTGGCTATGTCAGAAGTTATATTTCATTGTTTGCCAGCATTTAAGTAACCAATTTGTTTGTTGCTAACTTAATTAAAGCATTAAGTTTGTTTTATGTGACTATTGATGAAAGTTAGTGCATTTTAATTATCAGTGCATCCCTCTTCCCCCCCATTTCCTACACATAAGGATTTTCATATCTGTCATTTCTTATTATACAATGAGTGAAATTATAGGTTAAAAACAATAAATTCACTTATTGTGATTAATGATTACAAGTTACCTTTCTATATTCATAAATTGACATTTTATGGCATATACTGAAAATTTTTAGATTTAAATGGCACCATTCTATTTTTTATAATCTGCAATGGTTAAACCAAGTAATTATTGTCAATTTAATACTATTTGTTCAGAATGTGATTGTTACATTTTGAGACATTCCTAGTTCAGGCTTCTATTGTTTCCCTTGAATAACTTTGTCAGTTTGATGTCATGTATAAAACATTAGTTACCTTGGTAACAGTTTAAAATTATTATGGCCAAGATGGGTTACAAAACCACAATTCAAGTTAAAGTAATTATATGACTTTTTATGCACATTTACATAAATGAGAAAATCATCCTGCTTCCCCTTGATGTTCAATATAGTGTATGTCATTTATGCCAAGTTAAAACAGTAGAGTTATTATACACACCCCATGTTATTAAACTGCCTATTGTCAATTTAATACTATTTGTTCAGAATTTGATTGTTACATTCTGTGACATTTCAAGTTCAGGCTTCTATTGTTTCTCTTGAACAACTTTGTCAGTTTGATGTCATGTATAAAACATTAGTTACCTTGGTAACCATTTAAGTATTATATATGGTCAAGATGGGTTACAAAAACTACAATTCAAGTTGAAGCAATTACATGACTTGTTATGTATATTTACTTATATAAGAAAATCATCATGCTTCCCCTTGATGTTTAATGTAGTGCATGTCATTTATGACAAGACAGTAGAGTCATTATACACAAGGCCATGTTATTAAATCCTGTCTTTAATATCTAAATTTAGCAGACTGCTTCATCTTATATGGCGATTATATATTTTATGTCTAGATTTACTAAAATCATACATTACATAATTATTGTGTGTGTGCGTGTGTGTGTGTGTGTGTGTGTGTGTGTGTGTGTGTGTGTGTGTGTGTGTGTGTGTGTGTGTGTGTGTTTTTGGCTGCTGCATAGTTATTTAAGAGACCACAAGCTGTAATGCTTATCCTTATTATTAGCTCTTTCCAAGCAAGTTTATACAGTCCATAGACTTTAAATTATGAGACCCTTCTAGTTTCTTATTTGTTATAAGTATATTTCCATCCTTACATACACACATATCAGTACTTCAAGCACGGGCAACAATGCCCATCCAGTTTTGCCAGAATACCATTCACTAGTTCATGTGGTATGTTTCCAGGCTGTTCTTAAAATATCCAAACCAATATTTGTCCTGTTCCATTTTACCAGCCTGTTCCATGCAGTTGCTACTCTGCCAGTGAACCACTCAACACCTTCCATTCGCTCGGATATTCCCACAAAGGAAATCTGATGACTCTTTAGCACTTCCCGGCAACACCAAACACCGCTAGAATCAGCTATCTCCTTATGCCCAACACGTTCGAGCAAGCTTACCTCCCAGATCACTGCAAAGGGTAATGCACAAGACCAAGTGCTTTTAGTCTTTCACAATAACTCAGACTTCCACTCTTATGTAAGTCCTTAATGTGTTTGGACCAAAATACATTTTAAATATAAATTGCGCTTATTATTTTTTTTTTCTCAACAATCAACTTAATGAGCTAAACAAAGTGTTGCGAGACCATCAGTATGTGTACATGTGGTTTAAAACAGCCCCTTTTCTATATTTATTTTTTTTTAACCAAACTCTTCATTGTCGAGAATCATCTCGGAGGCTCCTCAGAGACATTAAACATTATCCTCACTCTGTCTCCATTACCATAGCAACCTGTGTCTGTTTCTTTTATTGTGTCTGTGTACTGCATACCACAGGCTCACGATGCATCTGAAAGAAAGCTTCACTTCACTGCAACTTCAAGCCTAAATTCCCTACCTTTCAGCAATGCAGCAACCAGGAAAAGAACGGAGAGCAAACAGATAAAAAATAAATAAATACAAAATACCTCCCGAAAAGCCGCCACAACAAGAGATAAAACATTCTTCCAACCTTCCCACCTCTCACTCAGCAGATGTATAAACAAACTATTCTCTGCCAAAATATCCCAAATCACAGTTTTATCCACCCCCTTTCCCTGGATCCAGGCTAAAACACCAAATGTTTCTTCCTAATACACAATCATCAGTAAACCTTGATCACAAGCTGCAACCTACAGCTTCCCAGAGGTGAAAACAGCAACATACAACAGCTGCCAGACACAGCTGCATCCACACACACTATGTCAGGCTTAATCAAACAGTTCTTGAAGCTATGATACTTGCCATAATTGATATTAACTATGTTTAGACAGAATAATAATGACATTTGTACTAGCTTCCAGACACAGCTGCATCCACACACACCATACCAGGATTGATAAAACAGCACTGAAAATGATGATACCTGTCATAATTGATATTAACTATATTTAGACAGAATAATGATGACATTTGTACTAAGAGCTTGCTACTAATATTAAACATGATCTACATGACATTTCTAAATCATACTTTAACTGAAGAAGGCATTAGTCTCCATGACAGCATTTTTTCAAAATAGTCTACTGTTACTGCTATTATATATGATGTTAATTTGTTACATTTGAGTCTGAACTCTGATGAATGGTACCTTGTTGAATTAGTTAATTAATTACGTAAATTATTATAAGTAAAATCAATGAAAAATGAACAAGATAAGTATTCATTGAGTTCAAGTACGGGAATAGAAACTTCTATGTTTCATTTATATGTTGCTTTGTTTGGCTTATGTATAATGTAAATAGTAATCCATCTTGACCTACCTTTGTTTTTGAAGATTTGGACTCTTTGAACATTCTGAATAAATCATTACTGTTTCTCAGTTGTTTAAGAATCCCTCCTTTTTTTAAATAAAAACAGATGACAAGCGATGTACCATATCAGTCGCTACTTTGAGAGATGTAGTTGTAAGAGTTATTTTTTTGGGATCAACTATCTTGGAATCAGTTTTTTTGTTTCTTCTTTCTAGCATCAGTACAAGGATTTGTTTCTTTTATTCTTTTAAGAGTAGGGGCCGTCCATTCCATTTCTTCTTGGATAGACACTATGTTGTTGTTTTTGATGAATATAGTAACTTCTTTGAAGTCATTAAATGTTCAATCTCATTGGCAAAAGTATTTTTTATCTTGGCTGGAAAGGCCAGCTCTGCTTTAATGTTGTTTTGTTTTAACAGTTTTATTATTGGCCAGAATTGTTTCCTTTGTTCTAGTATTCTGGATGAATAATTATTCTCAAACATTATCAGGTTTTGATTGTATTTTAAGGGTGATTTTCTCCAAGCAGATTTTAATATTAGTTCCTTGTCCAGAAATGAAAGAAATGTTATAACTATGGATCTAGGTAGAGTATTTGTTGAGTTAGAAGCAGTTTTCCTCAGTTCTCTGTGCACCCTTTCAATTCCAAATGAAAGTCCAATTCCAACAATTAGTTATGGAATCTATTAATAAATTAATAGCAGTAACAGAGGGACATATTAAATCAAATAATGAATTTAAACAGAATAACAATACACAACAAGATGATATTTATTTTGTTACCACATATAATTTATTGAGTAAAGAAATTTGGGACATAGTGAAATATTATTGGAAATTTCCATTGAAAGATAAGGTTTTATATAGCTTGCTCCCTTCTAGTCCTTTGATTGCTTATAAAAGGGGACAAAATTTGGGTGACATCTTAATAAGAGCATATTTTATATGCCCTACTGATAAATTATATCTTTCATTAGGTACCTTTGGTACTTTTCCTTGTCATTCTTGTAGTGTATGTCCATTTATTAGGTTATCTATTAATAAGATCAACAATAAAGGATTTGTACCGAATAAATGTTTTTTTTGTTATTCTGATGGGGTTATTTATTGCCTTAAATGCCCTTGTAACTTATTTTATATTGGAGA
The DNA here is from genome assembly GCF_019279795.1 of Protopterus annectens. Classification (NCBI taxonomy): domain Eukaryota; kingdom Metazoa; phylum Chordata; order Ceratodontiformes; family Protopteridae; genus Protopterus; species Protopterus annectens. The sequence goes on along the minus strand of NC_056748.1, from coordinate 252,079,352 downwards.
AACTAAAAGAAAGTTCAAGTTTAGATTACAGGAACACATTTGGGATATTAAGAGGGGAGCAATAAAAAATTCAGTGGCCTTACATTTTTTAGAAACTCATAATAGTAATGCAAATTTACTACAAGCTACTATTTTAGAGCAAATTTTTGTTAAAAAAGGAGATCATAAATTATTAAAAAATATGTTATTATATAAAGAATCTATTTTCATATTAAAATACAATACATTATTTCCTTATGGTTTCAATATGGAAATCAACTGGAAATATTTAATATAATAAAATATAGAATGTTGTATTCTGATATTTGTGTAGCTTTGTATGTTTATTTTGGGCCTATTCTTTTTGGGAGAGAGTGTAGTCTCTTTAAATATGTAATTGTTTAATTGATTGATTATGTTATTATTGATTATCTTTTAGTATATAAGGGAATGTATTTTTACTATGAATCATGTGCTCGTTGAAGGCTGTAGTGGCCGAGGCGCTAAGACATGTATTTTAAATAATAAATATTTTCAACGTGGAATTGCTGTTGTTTTTCTACTTTTAGTCTTTTTAAAGACTTTTTCGCTGGTTATTTGTTCATGTTGTTTCTCCTTTCCCTGTTTTCTAAGTCATCTATTTTGTTAAGCTACCATATATTCTGTTTAAGCAGAAATTCTTTTTGGAATTCTTCCTCTTTGAGTCTCCATTCAGTATAATTTGGAGAAGTCTCTATATTTGTTATTTTTGTATGGTGTTGCTGTAATAGTTCCTTAAGAGTATCAGTCTGTTTTTGAGAATTTAATTTGAAGTTTTCTATGCCATTTTTAAAGCCATCCATCTTCAAAGATAGCTCCTGTAAGGTAGATATCATCAATTGCAATTCTTTTTTCAAAGCAACATCTAGATGAGAATTCCTTCAGTTGTTCATATTCAGTGACTCAGTATATCTCCAAGTTACTTGACTGGAAAATTTTTGTATATCTCTACCAAAACTGATATTTATGTAGTTCAGTAGTTTATCTATAGATTTCTGACATTTTTAATTTGAAAATGATAACATTTTCCTATATTATTATACTAGTTTATGGCGCTCTCAAAATTCACTGCCCTCAGTTGGCTATCTAGGCTCCACCTCCTTGTAGTGGTATGCTTGTTTATTTATGGCGTGTGCTCATGTGGGCCTACAGGAAGAAATGCAATGCTGGAAGCACTGATGGCATTATATCTATTAGTACTGCAGCAATGATCCCATGTTAGGGCTTTTCCTTTTCTGTGGTGATTTGAACATGAAGTTAATTTACGTAAGTAAGGGCACTTAAGGAGCTAAGCCCCCTCTTTGGGGTGCATTTAGTGGGTATAACCCCATGTAAAAGCAGGATAATAATTTATAATAGTTGAAAGACAAAGATTTATATATTTTATTACAGGGAACAATGATTTTTTTTTGTAAAGTAGTCCTGTTACAAGAATATGCAAGTGTTAACTAAAACTGTAATGACCCTTTTGTTTCACATAGGTGTGTGTATTTAGACAGTCATATATAGAGTAGGTATGTCTACGGGGAATTTTAAATTGGTAGGGTTGATGAGACAATTGTGCCAGTACTTGCTCTATATCTGAATCATTACACTGTGCTATAATAACAGGCAGTATCAATAAATATAATATTTGAAAGGCATTTTTAGTAGGCTTGTGAGTTGACAGAAGTAAAGTTCAAAAATTTTAGGCAAACCCATATATTGATAGATATAGTTAGAGAGAGATTGTGTGTGTGTTTCTGCCTGTGCATGTATGCATGCATAAATAACTAAATACATGTAAATATGTATATATATATATATATATATATATATATATATAAATGTACACATTTTATTTTTTTTTTATGTGTGGATGTATATATATATATATATATATATATATATATATATAATATATATATATATATATATATATATATATATATATATATATATATGAGCACAAACTTGGAAAAATCAGTTAATTTGATTGAGAAAAAGTATGTAAATTGTATGCAACATACCAAATTATTACAAAAAAATCCTCAAGCACATTGATTAACCACAATAATTCATTACTTGACAAATGCAAACTCCATTTTACTCACAGTAAAAAAAAAACAACAGAAAGCCCCAAAATAAAATCTTATTAAACTTCTGTAACCCCTAAACAAAATAATTTGCAAACAAATATGCCCGATACCTAAAAGAGAAAAATAATATAATCATTAATGATTATGAAATAGACATCAGTTGTAATAGTCAGGTCGCAGTTAAACTCTATATGGATTGCACTTAATGATACCCTAACTGAAAATATTGCTTATATCTTGAAAGAAAATACAAACCTGGCACCAGCCTGAAAACTCAAAACTATTCCACATTACCCACTAGCATTCATCTAAAAAAAAAAAACAAATAAAAGAAACAGACTGTGCTGCCTCTTCCCAGTATAAACACAAAGACATCTATGCTAACACTATAACATCCCACATAAAAATAATCTTTCATTTTATTATTGTCTATAAGAATAAATACATGCAACAATACTAAAGATGGAAACTGTCCAACTCTGCCCCATCACTCTATCTTCCCCACCAATCACATAACCATTTCTTAACTTAGAAAGCATACTGGATGTGTCCAATCACAAAGGAGAAACATTTCTTTGATCTTAGACTTCTGGCTGTGAATTAAGGGGTCCATGTTGTTTTTTAAAGATCAAGTGCATTTTTTTACCATTTCTATTATGCTGTCATCTTGTAAAGAGTGCTTTATTATTCTAAATGTGCAGTTTTTACTTTAGATATTTCAGTGGACCTATATTTATTAAGTTTAATAAACTGGTGTTTCTGTTTATTGTATACTGAGCAACTGTCCAATTACTTCTTGATTCCAAGTAATGCAGCCCCGCCTCCTGATGATGCAGTACAGAGGAGAACGTTTATAATGGTTTGTCATGTTTTCTATAGTCTGCAACAGATTTTATTACAAAGTAACCAGATGTAGCACAGTCAGTCACTTAGACTAGGCTTGCCACCCCTCCGTTTTTTTTCCGGACTATCAGGAAATCAAACTGATTCTCCGGTAGTCCGGAAAACACTGTACAAACTCCGGTATTCTGTTTCAAAAAGGAAACAGACTATCAGAGTTTGTAAATCGGCGGATTTACTATGCTTTTTTTACAGAAAAGCATAGCAAATCAGCCAAAAGCAGGCGGCGGGAACGAAAAAAGAGGGCGTTCCCGTTGATCGGCTGATTTACTATGCTTTTTTTATAGAAAAGCATAGCAAATCAGCCAAGAGCAGGCGGCGGGAATGAAAAAGAGGGCGTTCCCGTTGAGTGATGCTGTCGTGACATCACAAAATAGGCGGTATGTTGGCGGGAGAGGGGGTGGGGCGGGCGGGATTACTGGTGACGCGAGGGGCGTGGCTTGGCTCCGGTTTTAGCCGTGAACGAAGGTGGCAACCCTAACTTAGACAATAAATAAATCAATCAATAAATAAATAAATGAAACTATATTCAGGTGGAATGTAACAAAAGTGAGATGGAACAGGATGAGATTGTTACTAATGTGCATAGTGCTTGGTATACAGTGTAATAAAACTGATGTAAAACTAATAAATAATCATCTACCAATGGATTGCTTGGTCACTTTTATGGAGAAAACAACAGATGTGTGAATCACCTCAATGACAGCCCTACTGTAGAGTGAGTTTGTCTGTTATACTTCAAGGAATTAGTGCCAGAAAGTTAACATTTGGAATAATTTGCATATCTATGAAAATAAAGCTGCAGTAAAGTGATCCTTCCACAGTAGGCAGCTGTTTACTACAATGTGACATCTCTTTTATTACATTGTATGCCAAGTACAATAAACTTTACTAGAAATTTATTTGTGGTGCATGGTGTGCCAGTGCCACGATTATGTTCTGAAATTAGTAAAAAGATAAACTTGTTAAGTGTCTCCCTAGAGTAAGACCCAAACTTAACAGCACTTAGGGGTACTCAACAACAGCTTCTTAATGGCACCCGAGTGCTGTTAACATGCTGTTCCAGTTTGCAGACTATGCACATCCAGCATGCTGCTATTTCAAATCATTCTATGCATTATGTATGCAGGACATTGCTTGAGCTGCTATTTCAAATCATTCTATGCATTATGTATGCAGGACATTGCGTGACTTGAAGTGGGAGGCCATAAACTGATCTGCAAGCATTTATACAACAGAATGATCACTGTGAGTCATAGACATACTTGGATCATACTTTACCAGTTTTAGCTGCAGAATGTTCTGGGTTTGTTGTTACAGACGTTATATCCCAAAAGACAGCAACATTGTGATGAAGTATTCTGTTATACTATAAGATACACAAAGCATTTCAGTATTATACCGCAAGAGCCAGAAGGTATTTCCACATGTATATATATATATATATATATATATATATATATCAATATATATATAGGTTTGCTGGCATAATGTTGAATGCTAAATGGTTGACACTGAATTGGTTGAACACACTATAGTAAATGATCAACATGTTGAAATAAAATTAGTCTAAACACACAATGTTGAAAGTATCGAATTTGCCCATTTCTGCACTGTAGTGCAATCTCAGAGTTGATGTATTTAAGTAGGGAGTGTGTGGGGCGCAGGGTGGCATAGCCCCCCTGCAAAATAGTAGGGTTGATCTCATTGCTTTTTTCAATGAAATGATTGTAGACATTTTGATAATTCAATGTTTTGGGTTGAGATGTTATTTTTCAACCAAATGACTATTAGACATTATGAAATTCAACATTATGTCAGTAAGCCATATATATATATATATATATATATATATATATCAGAACAAAGCTCAAATGGAAGGAAATAGTCCAGTCCTGGAAAGTTGTACGAAATAACGAAACTCCAAAATATATAAAATCAGAAGTTTAATACAAAAGAACGTGAGCGCTTTCATGGACAAACAATTCCGCTTCCTCAGACGTTGTACTATGCACTTCAAAGTTAAAAGCATATATAGCAAAGCTTATTAATCAGTCAGCATCAATTAATTAATTAATTAATATAGATCAGATATCTCAGTACAACGTCTGAGGAAACGGAATTGTGTGTCCGTGAAAGCGCTCACATTCTTTTGTATTAAACTGCTGATTTTATATATTTTGGAGTTTCATTATTTCGTACAACTTTCCAGGATTGGACTATCTCCTTCCATTTGAGCTTTGTTCTTATATATTTTTGTGGGGCATTTGAACTGTCTGTGGGCATTTGAACAGCTTGTTTTTTCATATACATATATATATATATATATATATATATATATATATATATATATATACATACATACACAATAGCCCCCTGAAGTAGCTGCCATGCTGAAAAGCTGAAGACAAGATAGTGGCTTTTAAAACACTTAACGTCATCATAAAATATTTGTCTGTCACAGCATGGCAGTTAATATTGCCTAGTGCTGTTACTCTGTGATCCTATGGCACTGCACCTACGTCTGTTTTCCCTCCATAGCAGTATATTTACACTCTTGAGCACAGCTCTAGAAAGTTCATTAAAATGAATACTCAGCTAAGGTTACCATGGTAGACTGTACTGTGTGGTGTAGAAGAAATGGATTGATGTCTACAGGATACATGTAAATGTGCAAGATGAAATATTCTGTGAGAACACACACCTGTAACTCCATCCAGTACAGCAAAATTCGTATTTGCAATACAGCAACAGCAAGTCTGGGTAGGATTGCAGAGTGATGATGTCTCAGAATGGATGTGGACTTTTGCCTTACAGTATTCTCAGCATATTATGATGTATTTACATGCATATTTAAAAAGAACATCTATACTGCTTTTGTCTGGAGTAATTCCCTTTTGACTCCCAGTGTATACCATAAAACCTTTCTTTATTATAACCTGTTTGAAGTTATGGGATTTAAAAGAAGTGTGATTTGTCCCCACCCCCCACATCACCTTACTAATGCATACTGAACTTAACCCTACACCTATCCCTAATCTGACACCTCATGTTAGGAGAACACTTCCATAACATTATCACTAAACAAAACCACATAGGCACACGCAGCATACAACAACACACATGTACAGCACAACATCTATCCCCTTAACTACCATTACTATAATCCAAACACAAGAACACTCGCACATAGACTCTTACCAAATATCCCTTTACCTATCCTTTATTTGAACTCTAAACAGCAAACCCTTACACATAGGCTCCTACCCTCTAATGCCAAAATGTTTTCACTAACCAGACGTGTCAGTATTAAAGTAAGAAAAAAAATCCTTACCTACTAGAATCCATATTCCACTGTTTGACATCTTCAACACTTCATAAGCTATCCAGCTGACAACTCAAATATACCCAGGATACTTTCAACAAAAATGTTATGCCATTTGTGATTGACCCATCCATCTCTCTCTCTCTCTTTCTCTCTGTCTGTCTCTCCCTCTAGAGATTTATATATAGATAGAAATATATAGATTATTGTTTATTTTACATTTGTTTACTGGGAAAGTCTGATTGGACAACAAGTCAATTTTCAGCAGAGGCCTGGGAAGAAAAGCTCTAAGACGTACAGAGTATACAAAGCATTTCTAGAAATTACAAAACTTACAAAATAATTAAGAGATTAAAAGAAATTAATAATCAAAGTTTGCAATTGGAAGTTCCCAAAACATACAGACATATGGGCTGAATATATAGCTCTATATACAGTATTTACATGATTTGACAATATATACAAATTTGGGCTGAAAGATATGCTTTGGGAATTGATAGTGAGAGTGTAGTAAGAGTTATTAAAATCGTTAGTGACAGTAGTCAGTTAGGGTACCACAGAGTGAGCTCAGGGTAATTAGATAGGGACAAAGTTAGTTAGTTGGCTTGGATTAGTACAAGTCAGTTGTTTAACCAGGTTTAGTACATGGACAAGTCCAAGTAGCAGATAGGTGGGCTTTTACTAGTCTTTTGAATTGAGCTGAATTAGTAGTGGGTTTAGAGGTAAGGCGTTCCAGGTTTTGGCAATGATACAAGAGTAGAGGGATTGTCCAGCATAATTTTTGCTAGTTCCTTGTTGCTAGAACAAAGAGTCCGATTATTAGAGTAGTTGGAGAGTAAGTTATTTAGGGATGGTGTCTTTTCAGGCTGGTTAATTATTTGATGGGCCATGATGAGCTGATTGTATGCTAGTAGAGAGGATAATTCAAGCCATGAGAGTTTTCTGAGAGAGTGGCAATGGTGGGATCTATAGTTGGCACCTTTAGCAAACTTTGAGATTTTATTATAACAGGTTTCTAGCTTAGTTATATCTGATTTTCTTAGGCTGGTAAAGATAGGTGATGCACATAGTAATGTTGAAATAAGGTGGGTTCTGGCAATAACGGCTCTGGTCTCGGTAGTAGTAGTGTTTGCTCCTGTAGAGGCAACCTAGTTTTTTTTTGTACTTTTTTATGGCTTGGGCTATATGAATAAAAAATATCATGTTCTGGTCTATTGTAACTCCCAGTAGCTTTGTATTAGTAACTGGAGTTATGATGGTGCTATTGGCAGATGTAATTTTGAAGAGAGGAGGGGTGTCTGGGGCTCTTGTAGGGTGAAACAGGATGAGTTTAATTTTCTTGGGGTTCGGTGTTAGTTGTGTACTGGTTAGCCAGGATTCTATAGCTGTGAAAGACTGTTGAGTTATTTGTTCTAGTTGGTGGAGAGTAAAAATTGCACATATTAGGGATGAATCATCAGCGTACTGTATCAGCGTGGCATCATTGGTGGCTGTATGGTACGGAGTAGGAGCTGCACATATTAAGGTTAAATTGTCTGCATACTGTATGAGCGTGGCATCTTTGGTGGCTGTATGGTATGGATTAGGAGCTGCACATATTAGGGTTGAATCATTTGTGTACTGTATGATGGTGGCATCTTTGGTGACTGTATGGTATGGAGTAGGAGCTGCACATATTAGGGTTGAATATGAGCGTGGCATCTTTGGTGGCTGTATGGAGGTTGTTGGTGAATATGGTAAAGAGTAGTCGGCCAAGGATAGATCTGTGTGGGACTCCCAGAGTGACAAGCAGAAGTGGAGAGAGGTTTTGCAGCTATTTTACTGCCTGTTGGTGGCCAGCCAGATAGTCTTGAAACCAGGCTATTGATGGCAGGCTAAGTTTTAGATCAGCTAGGACATTTAAGAATTAGGCATGGGATACTGTGTCAAATGCTTTTGAGAGATCAAGGAAAATTGAGGACACTAGTTTACATTCATTACGGAGCTGGTTCCCGGAGTTGGTGAAACTTGCAAGGGCTGTAGTAGTGCTGTGATTAGGGTGGAATCCATGCTGTGAGGGAGTTAGGAGATTGTTTGTTAATATATATTGTAGAAGTTGTGAATTAATGCATTTTTCCATGATTTTTGAAAGGGGAGATAGTATGGCTATGGGATGATAGATAGGACAGTTAAGTTGCTGCCTTTGTGAAGGGGAATCATGTGGGCAATTTTCCAGAGTTTGGGTATTTTCTGTTCTGAGATGGAGCGGTTTATTAATATAGAGACTGGAAGTGACATGGCATCAGCTGCTGTTTTCAAATATTCTGCCGGTAGTTTATCTGCAGCCAGAGTAGTTGGCTTGAGTTTTTTTAAGATATTTTTTTACAGTATCACTAGGGACTGGTTGAAAGTTAAAGTTGTTGAAGTTATGTAGTAGCGGGGGTAAAGGGAGGATGGGAAAGAAGTTAGTATTTAAAAGAAATAGATAGATATAAGTATCTGCTATCTACATCTATCTATATAGACCTATCTATATATAAATATATGTATGTGTTTTATATATAGGGTGCCGCGGCGGTGGTGCTGTGGTAGCGTTGTCGCCTCACAGTAAGACGCTGTCCGGTTCGATTCTCAGCTAGAGCGTCTTCTGCGTGGAGACATGCGTGAATGGGCGTACCTTCGTTGAAGGTTGTGCGTCAGGCCTAACAAGCCGGTACGTAAAAATCAACTGCCAATCATTAGCGGACTGGAGTTCCACTGTGGCGACCCCTAAACGGGAAAAGCCGAAAGACACAAACATATATATAGGTTCATAGGTTCATAGGTTTATACTAGGCTATCTGCCCTAAGGCATTTATAAGCCTAGCCCAAATTTTTGTGGCTTACGCCACCCCTTATATGAAAAAATACTGTGCCCATTAGTTTGTTGTGCCTCTGTCCAGCAGTGACACAGATATGATTCCCGGGGTAAACCTACGATCTCCCATCCACAGGTCTAGATTTCTCTTGAACAGAGTCAGCGAGGTGCTCTGCCTCACATGGACCGGGATTTTATTCCACAGCATAGGGAGTCTCTGAGTGATAAATCTATCCCTCCAGCACGTCCTATTTATAGCCGTGCTAAGGTTTAAGTCGCTTGCTCTAGTGGTTTTGGAGGATTTGGATTTTTTGAGGTGGAGCATGTCCATTAATTCCGGGTTGGACATGGCCTTGTATGTCAGGCACATGTCACCTCTGAGCAGACGGTATGCGACTGAATAGAGCTGGAGTTTCTTCAATCTGGCAGCATATGACAGATTTTGGAGTCCCTTTATCCTTTTGGTGAGGAACTTTTGGGGTCTCTCCAATTGCTGCAGATGTCGGGTGAGATACATCCCGAATGGGGCATTGTACTCGATCATTGGTCTGATAAGTGAAGAGTACAGGGAACAATGACCTCACTAGATCTGGATGTGAATCCCTTCATGATCAGGTGGGCAATGTAGAAGGTCTTTCTAACCACTTTAGCAATGTGAGTGTCAAAAGAAAGGCCACTGTCAACCTGGGTCCCCAGGTCCCTGATAACCTCTTCTGTGCTTAGTGGATTGCCACCTATATGGTAGCTTGGGGTTACCTTGTTTTTCCCGAAGGGTATGACTATACATTTTTTGGCGTTTAACTTCAGGCCATGGCTCTGGCACCAGCTATCTGTTTCCGTGAGTCCCTTCTGAAGGATATCCGTGTCCGATGCACTTTCCACTATGGCGCCCAGTTTGCAGTCGCCTGCAAACTTTGTCAGCCAAAGTCCTCCCATGTTGGCCTGTACTTCTGAGAAGTAGATGCCAAACAATAGGGGGCCAAGGACTCAGCCCTGTGGGACACCACTTGTGACCGGCTTGGAGTCTGACACAGCGCCAGCAACTCTAACCCTGTGGGTTCTGTCCTTAAGCCAGTTTGCAACCCATCTTGTGACATATGGGTTTACATTTAAGCTGGTAAGTTTTTCTACAATACCCGAGTGGGGTATTGTGTCGAAAGCCTTTGCAAGGTCAAGGTAGGCTGTATGGACTGCCTTTCCTCATCAATGGCCTTGGTGACTGTTTCAAGAAGTCGACCAAGTTCAAAAGGCATGATCTTCCCTTGACAAAGCCAAACTGGGTCGGGTCCAATGTCTGCAAGTCCCCTATATCTTTGTTTATGAGCTCCATTATGATCCTCTCCATAGCTTTGCAGACTAGACTTGTTAAGCTTATGGGGCAGTAATTACCAGGGTCCATAGAGGCGCCTTTGTGGAGTGGGACCACAGTTGCCGTACGCCACTCCTTGGGCACGTATCCTGTGGTAAGGCTGAGATTAAACAGCTGCCTTATGTGTGGGTTTAATTCCTCATTTAGCTCGTGTAGCACACAGCCGGGGACACCATCCGGTCCCATTGATGCTGTGTTTTTAGCTTTAGAGAGAGCAGCTTTCACCTGCGCATTTGAGATGTCCGGGAGGCTACACTCGGCTGGGATAGTTATCTCTCCTTTAGCGGCCGTGAGCGGGGTGAAGTTTGCACTGAACTTGTCTGCCAGTATGTTGGCAATGTCTGTGGGTTCAGTGATTTTTGTATCATTTTGGACTAATTCTGAGCATATCTGGGAGTTTCCACCCAGGTTCCTAACATAGCTGAAAAAGGCCTTATGATTGTCCTTTGAATCCATGGCAATTTTTCTCTCAAAATTGGCCTTAGTTGATTTTATGAGTGCTCATATTTTTTTACTAATAATGATCAGGGGTGACTTCCCTTTTATAGATTTTGTTCTATCATGTAATAGCTTTCTCCTCTTATTGTAAAGTTTGTTAATGGCTAGGGTCCACCAGACTGGACGTTTGCCCTTTGTGGAAAGAGTCTTGGTTTTATTTGGGATTGCCTGATCCATGCAGTCCTGGAGGTGTTCATAGAAGGCATTTGTAAGGGCTTCCAGCTTGGGTTGTGGTTTCCTCTGGCTCAGGGGCCTTGAAGGATACCACACCAGTCTTGAGTAGTGTGAAGTTTGCTTTAGAGAAGTTCTTCACTATGGTCTTTTTTGTTTGGGGTGGGGCGGATGTGGATTTCCAGTGAGATTAGTTTATGATCAGATCTCACCAATGAGGGATATACTTCGGTGTGGAGCATTTTGTCCACATGTTTGTGACAATGAGATCTAGTATATTTTCTCCTCTCGTGGGAACAGTGACTAGCTGTTGCATGGCATTTGAATTTATGAACTCCAGGAACCGTTGGGCTAGAAAGTTAGGGCTTGAGTAATGTTCCCAGTCTATATTCGGGTAGTTGAAGTCACCCAATATGATGGTGTTTGGAGATACATTTATACCCTCCAGTGTCTTCAGGAAGGCTGTGTGGGGTTCCTGAGTTTGAGGGTGGCCTGTAGCATGCTACAATTTGTAGAGCAGTTTTGCCTATGGTTAGTTGCACCTGGATGGTTTCCGAAGCTTGCGTTGCCACCAACCTGGAGGTGTGGGTATCCTTTATGAATATGGATACAGCCCCTCGTTTTGTGGTGTGGTCCGGGTTTTGGGGCCGGAACGCATGATACGAGGTAAAACCTAATAGTGCCGGGTGCTCTCAGGAGCCTTGAACCAGGTTTCAGTTACAGCACAGACATCGATGTTCTCCATACTGAGAAGGGCCTCGAGTGCATGCATTTTGAGATTTAGACTTCTGGCATTGAGCAGCATTACCCTCAGTTTCTTCCCATTTTTGTTTTCTAGGGTGGTAGGTTTAGAATTTGAGCCTTGCCTAAAAAGGCACTATGGGGTGGCAAGAGCTTTAGCCAATATCCGTAATCCCAGGGTGACAGGTGCAAGCCGTCCCTTGCAAGCAGCGTGGCTTGTCAAGCATGTCATCCCAGGCAGACAGACACTGGATCCCCTTTGAATGACACCAGACATTAAGCCAATTGTTAAAGCTGATCATCTTGTCTCTATATTGTGGCATCATTCTTGGTGAAGGAAGGATACTGCTCAGGGTTAGGGTCATACCTGCCTGGGCTACATAATCAGAGAGCTCCTCTATGTCTCTTTTCATGTAGTCCAGGGAGGTACGTCTCAGGTCGTTCACACCAGCATGGACAATGACTGTGTCATATTTGTACTTGCCATGGAGTGACCAGTGCTTGTGTTATGTGGCGGATTCTAGCGCCCGATAGGCAGCTTACTGTGACCCTCTCCTTGTTCAGCCTGGTGAGTGGGACGTCAGTGTGTCTGACTATGGAGTCACCTATGACAAGTATGTTTGGTGTTGTATTTGGCCTTAAGGGCTGTGACTGCTTTGCACACTGCTTTTGTGGTTTATGTGTTGCTTGTGGGGTGTCTTGAGGTAGCAGTTGTTTGGGTGTCTGCTTTGGAGGCCTCTGCTGTTTAGGTAAATTTTTACTCAGAGCCTCCGAGTATGTCTTTGTGTGTTTATGTGTTTGATTCAGTGGAGTGGTAGCATTATGTGAGGCTGGTTTTGTGGTGTGTGTAGTTGCCTTCTCCTCCTGTCTGGTCTTGTCAGTCCTGAGATGAGAGAGCTCAGCCTCCAGTTTGGCTAAATAGCTGCATCTCTCGGAAGTATTTGTGTTATGTGGGAGGAGGAGAGGGTTGTCTGTGTACATGAGGCAGTTATAACATTGCCTCAAGATTCCCAGATTCACCAGCTGGACCAGAGAGGAGATTGACAACTGACCTTTGGACATGCTAGAATAATATTGGGAAATCCTTAATTGAAAACAAGGGCCAGTGGGGAGTGAGGGTGTAGTGCTTTTAATTTTAGTGCTGACTTATATAATTGCTTTAGTGAGCAAGTGCCAGGTAACTTGAGTGCAATGTGTTGCAAGTAACTAAATGCAAAATGACAAACAGTAACTTTCTTTCAAGTGAAACAAGGAAATAAGTACAGTAAGCAATGCAGATATCACTAGTGATCCACAGAAGCTGAGAAGTTGCGTATTAGGTGGAATTAGCTTCCAGGGAAATAACAAGCAAACAAACAACAAGCATATAAACAAAGCTAGATTCAGCAGGCCTGGATCTAGTCTATGCTAGAGCAAACAAGGTGAACCAATTTCAGTAAGATACAGTTCAAATATTCAGGCACTATAAACCTTTAACCAGAAATTCCCAGCTCAGAAGGGCAGAGTCCAGCCTCTTCTCCCACAAGAGTGCAGACCACGAACCTTCTTAATGTAAAATAACTGGCCTGAAGCCCAAGTGCCTAAACCAGAACTAATACACTTGGACACTGGGCTCTCAATCAGCAGTTCCCAACTTAGAAGGATGAAAGCTACCTGTCCTGCCACCACAGTGCTTGCCACAAACCTTCCTAATGTAAAACAACTGGTCTGAAGCCCAAGTGCTTAATCCAAAAGACTTGAAGATAGCTACACTTTAATCAAGTTACAACCAAGCAGTAATAAATACCATTGAATACTTTAGAGAATGTCTGGATTAGTGCTCAAGTTACACAAACAAAGCTAGATCCAGCAGGCCCGAATCCAGTCTATGCCACAGCAAACAAGGCGCACCAACTTCAGTAAGAAACAGTTCAGATATGCATGCACTATAAGCCTTTAACCAGAAATTCCCAGCTCAGAAGGGCAGAGTCCAGCCTCTCCTCCCACAAGAGTGCAGACCACGAACCCTCTTAATGTAAAATAACTGGCTTGAAAGCCCAAGTGCTTAAACCAGAATTAATACACTTTTAGAATAACAGACACTGAGCCCTCAATCAGCAGTTCTCAACCTAGAAGGATGTAAGCTACCTGTTCTGCCGCAACAGTGCAGACCACAAACCCTCTCAGTGCAAAACAACTAACTGGTCCGAAGCCCAAGTGTTTAAACCAAAAGGCTTAGAATGAGTTACACCAAGCAGTAATAAATACAATTATTTTAAGATGATGCAAAAGTAAAAAGAAGTAGGTAAAAACACAAGTACAGTAAAAGCAGATGAAATTTTTTTTTTTTTTTTTTTTTTTATTCCTGAACAAGTGCTGAGATCAAAGAAACAGATTTGAGTGCTGAAACTAGAAAACTGGCTAGTTATAAGAAAAAAAAACAAGCTAGAAGGCTTCCCTCAAACACAGAAGGGCTTGGGGGCTCAGAAGCCTACAAATAGTCTGTACCACTTAGGCAGGAAATAAGCTTAATTTTTTTTTTTTTTCTATTTCCCAGATGCTCTCTTTGTACACGGTAGGAGTGCCTGAAATCAGAATATGATCTCACTGCACTCAGTTGAGTGTGTGTGTGTGTGTGTGTGTGTGTGTGTGTGTGTGTGTATATATATATATATATATATATATATATATATACATACACACACACACACTCACACACATATATATATACACACACACACACACACACACACACACACACACACACACACACACACACACACACACATATACATACATGTGTGTGTGTGGTGTGTGTGCGTGTGCCCGTGTGTGCATGTGTGTGTGTGTGTGTGTGTGTGTGTGTGTGTGTGTGTGTGTGTGTGTGTGTGTGTGTGTGTGTGTGTGTGTCAGTCATCATAGGAGAGTAGTAGGCTATCGACCTGGGTGTCATTTTAATTCTAGCCGTTTCATCCCATTGTAATACATAGAAATGCTAGTCAGTACCCAAGATAGCATTTAGTGATGACTGCCCATGTCCAGGAGGGTTGTGGTCTCTATACCCAGTAAGAATTTATGGTGCCTCATCCACTTTTCCAGGTTCCTCTTGAACAGTGTCATAGATGTGTTCTGTTTCACATAGATTGGTAGCTTGTTCCAAAGATGTGGCAGTCACTGGGAGATAAATCTGTCCCTCCAGCATGTCCTATTTAAGTCACAGGCATTTAGGTCCCTGAAACAGGTAGCCCTAATCCCATTTGACTTATGGATATGCAGCAAGTTCATTAGGTTTGAGTCTTGGATTGCTCTGTAGGACAGGAATAAGTTCCCCCTATGAAGTCTGTATGATACAGAGTATAGTGACAGGGACTTTAGTCTGTTTGTTAGAAACCTCTGATGTCTCTCTAATTGCTGCAGGTGCTTAGTATGGTACATGCCTAATGGGGCATTATACTCAATTATGGGCTGGATAAGTACAGAGTATAGGTGGGGTTATAGCTTCTTTTGCTCTTGAGGCGATGCCTTTGCTAATCAAGTGTGCTACGTAGAAAGATTTCCTTGCTACATAGACAAGTGGTGGTCAAAGTTAAAGTCGCAGTCAGCTTGTGATCCCAGGTCCCTTACCACTCTGTGGGTACTTACTAAGTAAATACTACTGTATTTAGGGTATTGTTGTTGATTTGATAGTATGAGGGGACATTGTGCTGAAGAGAATGATGCATTTCTTTGGATTCAGTCATTGGTCTACGTAAGACACTCCTGGAGTATACTGATATAATTTGGGGATTCAGTGATCGCACCTAGTTTTCAGTCGTCTGCAAACTTGGTCAGCCACAGCCCCTTAGTTTTGACTTGACCTTCTGAGAAGTATATACCAAACAGTAGGGGGTCCAGCACTGACCCCTGTGGCACCCACTGGTAACAGGTCTGCTGGTTGCTGTGGAGTCACCCACTTTGATAGTGTGTCTCTGGTTTGTGAGCTAGTTGGTAACCCATCTTACAACAAAGGCATTTAGATTAGTTTGCCAAGTTTATCAGTAATGCCTGAATGTGGGATTATGTTGAAAGCCTTTGCCAGGTTGAGGTATGCTGTGTAAACAGATTTGCCCTCGTCAGTGGCCTTGGTCACATTTTCAAAGAAATCCACCAGATTTAACAGGCAGGATTTGCCCTTCATGAAGCCGAATTGGGTAGGATCTGGGGTTTAGAGGTCACCTATGTCTTTATTTATGAGGTCCATAATGATACATTCAGTGGCCTTACAGATGAAAGCCACCTTTGTGGAGGGGAATAACTGTTGCTGTTCTCCATTATGCAGGAACAAAGCCTGTGGTTAGGCTATGAATGAAAAGGGAACTTTGTTGTGATGCTAGTTTATGTTTTAGCCTGTTTAAGAGACAGCCTGGGATGGTGACTTGTCCCATAGAGCCTTTGATTTTTGCCTTGGACAAGGCTTTGAGGACCTGCTCTTCCAATAATTAGGGTTGGAGGAAGGTTTTTTAAGTTAGTAGGGGATAAGGGAGTGAAATTTTCACCAAAACTATCCACTAGCAGGTTTTCTATCTCTTTGCGGTCAGTGTTTGTGATATTGTTGGTCACTAGTTCTACACATGCTTGGGCCCTACCCTTTAGGTTTTGTGTGTTGCTGTAGAAGGCCTTATGGGTATCCTTGGATGTACTTCTTATGTTTCTCGCAATGGAGCCCTTGGAGGATTTGACTACTTGTATTATTTGCCTTTTCAGGCTGAGGAGGGTGCTTTTCCATTGTTAGTGCCTTGATTTTGTTTTCTTGGACATCTATATATATATATATATATATATATATATATATATATATATATATATGTGTGTGTGTGTGTGTGTTTGTGTGTGTGTGTGTGTGTGTATATGTGTCTATATACTGGTCCCATTTAGATGATCAAAGTCTTAAAACTTCAAATCTCATATGGCTGACACCATATGATTGAAGTTTTAAGACTTCGGACATTCTAAACGGAGATCTCCATACAGCGTGGAATGGGAAACAATGCCTTTTCCTTGCTGTAATGTGATCTCGGAGTTGGTATACTTAAGTTGCAGAGGGTATGGGGGATGAAGGCTGGCTTGCCCCCCTGCATAAATGTTCAGTAAAGTTTTTTGTTTTGTTTTTTTTTTTTTTCAGGTGTACAAAGTCTTAAAACTTTGATCATATGGTGTCAGCCATATGAGATTCGAAGTTTTAAGACTTCGATCATCTAAATGAGACCCCTATATCTATATCGATATAGGTGTGTGTGTGTGTGTGTGTGTGTGTGTGTGTGTGTGTGTGTGTGTGTGTGTGTGTGTGTGTGTGTGTATGTGTATATGTATATGTGAGCATATGTGTAAACCTCCCCCCCAATCATCATCCACATTAATGGCTTTGCCATGTCCTCCTTGTGTCACATTGCTCCCCCTTATAAATAAATAAATCAGTCAGTTCCACCCTACACTGCCTGCTGTGCCTAAATGTTCATCAGACAGCAAGTGACTATGTGCTTAGTCATTACTGGAGTATAGGTAAGTAAGCTTGGAGTAACATTAGATGCTCATCATTATATCATTATGTCATTGCTGCAATAGCATTAGCTATGTGTGTTATATCCTGCCTAGGATATAATAGCTGGCCAGCTTTCAAAGCTGAAGGTCATCTTCCATGCACCCAGATCATTGTCACCAAAAGCAGGAATGGAAAAAATCAGTGGAATGGATGCCAAGCCCTTCAGAGCTTACCCACTCATGAATAGTACTCCTCCTGTGGGCTTTAGAGGATTCATGGGTGACTAGCATTTCTTCATAAATGGTCAGATAAGTTCCCTGCAGGAATAAACTTTGCACATTTAATTTAATCTAATGACTAAAGCAGACCCTTTCTGACAAAAAACAATGTTTTTTGCTAGAAATTATTTATTGGGCTGTCATTTGACTTTCTGTCTGCTAAAAAGTGTGGTTCTTTTATTAGCTTTAGTGTAAACTTGTTTTTCTAAGATTTACTCTAATTTCTATTGATAACAGTTTCCTAAGTTGTTTCTAGGGGCCGGGGAAAGTGTAAGCCGTGCTTGTCATGGTGTTTTTATGGTGAATTCATGACTTTTTTGATACTTATCATTTAGTGACTGCTACTGTCATCATTACCTGCCATCAGACCTCTTTTTGGCTTTACCATGGAACAGCTTACTGGTCCCTCACTGCTTCCTTCTTATGGTCACAAAAAATAATATTTTCAAACAACCTTTGCCTCTTCAGCAGGCAGCTAGCTTGCCTTAGCTGCAGGTGAGTCATCTTGCAGCGGCAGTTTCTGAGTTCCTCACATGACTCATCATCTTCTTTGGGTTTCCCTGGTGTAGTTCCTTCAACCAGCATTGACTGGGGTTAGACACATCCTCTGCAACTGTTAGAATGTCCTTGTTGGACAGGACATGGGAGGAGCAGTAATGTCAGTCTCTGAGGAAGGAGCAGAGAATGCTTGTCTACTTATCAGGACTGAGATACGTTGGTCTGCTTTTAAGAACTTTTCTGTCAAAAAGAAGCAGAAGCTTAAAAAAAGTTATCTTCTGTCTCTGTTAATTTAGACAGGGAGCATTTATTGGGCTTAGCTTGTGTCTTCATTCAGGCTGTTAACTCTTCTCCTTTTAAATCAGCTAGTAACAGAAAAATGAATTCTTAATTTTCTAAAAATTCCCTGTTTGATAATAGGGAATAGATTTTGAGGGAACAACTTCTGTTATTTCAAATCAGACAATTGTTCCTGTTTCTGTGGAGTGTTTTTCTCCCGATTTTCCCTTGGAAGAAATTTCTTTTTCTGAATCCATATTTAGGATTAACTTTTCCTTTTAGTGGTAAAACATGACATTCCAGTTTCTTTTGAAAAAATGTTATGATTTATTACAACTGGAATTTCCTCAGCCTTCTTCTGTTCCTCTTGTTTCTCCTGCCTTGGAGGGTGGTTTATTACCTCCTGCAATCCCTAAGAAGGTAGATAGACTGTATAAAATTCCTCAGTTTTAGAAATACTAACTTTATAATCCCAGATCTGACATTGTAGTGAGAGCCTTTACAAATACTTCTGCAGTTAAATATTTGGTAAATTTTAATCCCCCCCCCCCCACACTGATAGAACAGCTTTTGACAGATTTGGGGAAGAAAAGGGTATTTCTCTGTCACTCTTATTTTTATTGCTCTTAATCAATTAGCTCATATATTAAAGTTTTTGCTTGCTTTTTTCAGAAATATGGTGAACATCACTCCTAATTTTCCTTCTTCTGAGGGCAAATGTTCTCTAAATGATCTTATTGCTTCTATTTCTCAAGTAACTAAACATTCTTTAATGTGTTCTTAAGACTCAGCTAATGCCTATTCCAGAACTGTAGCTACTGGGCTTGTAATGAGAAGTGTCGCATGGATACATTCTCAAAATTTGCCCGAAGATGTTGAAGCTGAAATTCTGAATTCTTCCCTTGATAGTGAGGTTGTATTTGGAATATCTGCTACTGAGGTCCTGGAAAAAAATGTGATGAAAGACAGAAAATGATTCAAGGTGTCACTGATTTTTTTAGACTTCCTTATCCAAGTTTGTTGAAGGTCTCACCCCTAATGCAGGATGCCTTTACAAGAAGCAAAATAAGTAGATTCAGCAAGCTGTGGCAAGCACTCGCATAAAACAATGGCAAGGAGGATCAGAAAAGGACAAATGGTAATCCCCCATCTCTCCCTGGCAATCCTTTAAATCTTCAAGAAAATCTGGTTCTTCATTTCTCTCTCTGGCGACAGATAATCACAGACTAATGGGTTCTAAGAGTGATGCATCATGGGTTGAGAAGACAGTGGCTGTCCTTAATTCCTTTTCTGGTGATTCTTCCTTATTTATCAGATCAGACTTTGTTATTCTGTCATGTCATTCAGCAGCTGCTGACTCTAGAGCTAATAAAATCCTGTTCCTCTTCCCCTGACATGGAAAGGTTTTCATTCAAGAATGTTTCTGGTACCAGACAAAGAAGCTTCATAGAGACCAGTCCTAGATCTTTCTTTTCTCAACCAGTTTACGAAAATTCCAAAGTTTAAAATGCTATCCTTTGACAATCTGTTATCTCTTATACCCCTTTCAGTTATTTTGGTAACTCTAGATTTAAATGATGTTTATCAATGCATTACTATAGCCCATACCTCTCAACTATACAGATGTTCACAGAATGCCAGGTTTTACCTCATATTTTTGATTTGTTTATCATAAAATTGTGGTTTTCTGGCAAATTAATGGTAAATCATTAAAGACTGAAGACAGACTCTCATGAATGTTAATTGAATGTTAGGGCCTTCCAGGATTTGATTCATCTGTGGGAACACATGAAATAGACCTAAGTGCCACGATTCACAACAATTTACTGGAAAAATTCTTCTTCATGACTCCCTGAAAACAGGCCTGGAAAACAGATACATTCTCATCTCCTTGGATAGGAATGTTCCTGTGTACTTTTCTGCTCTTTCCACTGATATCCAGGGTCATTCTGAAAATCAGAAGGACTCTGCAAAGATTATTCCTTTTGGCCCAGTCATCAGCAGTTATTCTGTCTTTTGAGAATGACCAAGGGCAATTACCACAAGCTTCCTCAAAGAATGTACCCACTCACACAAGGCAGGGGTTGTTTGATATGCCTCACCTTGAAACAATTTCAACTAATTGCATGGCAATAGACATTTAATAACTTTTAGACTGTGCTGTAGGTACTAAAGGAGGCAGATATGCCTTTTTCTAGGAAATCATATATTTGCAAATGGAAAATATTTTCTAGGTCAAAGTCAAAGTAAACTTTATTGGCATTTAGAACTACACATGTTACACAATATTTTGTGCATCAGGTCAATTCTTGAGATTACAAATGAAAGTGAAACAACACATACAAGTAGAGAAATAAACATAGCTAACAAATACAATACTACTCCCAATGTATGCAATAAAGAGCAGAGACATTTACCAACACTCATTTATGAAAAGAATACCCTCCCCTGAGTTAAGTTAACTACCCTATTTAAAGTAATACAAAACACACTACAGATTGAAATGTCTAAGTTATTTGTCTAATATTGTACTTGAGTGAGTTAAATAATAGTGACTATGGAGATAATAAATAAATATTGCACTTACTTGGAGTACATGTAAGTATATATTGCACAAATAAATAAAAAAATGACTTATTATGTGTCCAGACCCCTGGGACTAGTGCCCGAGTTCGGAAGATTAGTCACTGTAGGGTATAAACTGTTATTAAATCTTGTAGTCCTGCAGCGGATGCTGCGATATCTCCTGCCTGATGCCAGATGCTTAAACAGTCCATGCACAGGATGCATGTTGTCCTGTAATATTTTGGTAGCCTTTCAGATGCTTCTTGCAGAATAAAGATGTTGTAGAGATGGAAGACTGGAACCTGCTGCCTTCTCTGCAACCCTCACCACTCATTGTAGTACCTTCCTTTCTGTAACTGTGCATCTTCCAAACCACACTGTGAAGTTGCGAGTGAGGATGCTCTCTATTGCACCTCTATAGAAGGTGGAAAGTATATGAGGAGGAAGCTTAGCTTTTTTCACCCAAGATGGTGCCAAGACAAGATCCAGGACCCTTTTATGGCTAGTATTTCTCTGATTCTACAATAGTTGTGTGAGTTATTATCATCTGGCTTTTATTGCTCCTCTATCAAGTTTTATTTGTCAGCTATTTCTTCATGTCTAGCCATGGATCCCCCACTTTCAGTGCATTCCTATTGCAAGATGTTTCTAAACCAGGTTTTATATTCCTGTTCTCCTGGAGAACAGGTGAATCCTCCTTGTGATCTTAATTTTGTTTTGGAAAAAATAATTCTTGTTCTGTTTGAACCCTTTCATTATACTGAGGTTTTTAACATGGAAAACAGCATTGTTGATTGCTCTGACTTCTGCAAGAAGAGTGTCTGAGTTGCAAACACTCATGGTGGGTCAACCTAATCTCATTTTCCACAAAGGGACTGTATATTTGAGAACTAATCTTTCATTTATGACTAATGTGGTGTTTGAGTTTACTTTGAGCCAAACTATCCATCTCCCTTTCTTCTTTCCATAGCCTAAAATGAGGAAGACATGATTCTTTATATTCTGGATGCCCACAGACAACATAGCTACTATCCTGCCAGAGCAAAAAAATTCAGAAATTCTGATCAGTTATTCCTTTCTTATTAAGGATACAAAAAAGGACAAATAGTGCCAAATGAGGCCATTTCCAAATGGTTGTCTCATTATTTCCTATTGTCATTCCCACCATAATAAATCAATTCCCGGCAGGGTCAGGGCATTTTCTACTAATGCCTTGGCTTTTTAACTGGATTTTTAGAAAGGGGGTGGACTCTAGAAGTATTCTAGAGGCAGCAACATGGTCATCTGTACATACCTTTACGAAGCACTGCAAGCTAGAGTCTTATTTCCAGCTCTACTGCAGGTTTTCCTAGGACCATTTTCCAGGGGCCCTGGACCCTGGTCCTTCCTCCTCTCAGACCTTATAAGCTATGGCATTCTATCCATATATAGCTAAGCCTACTGCAGCAATGATCTAATAATGAATAGCATACATTTGTGAAAGTAAAATTACCCTACTCGAACTATCAGTGGTCTAGGGGCATGGAAGGTGATCTTAAGCTTTGGAAGCTGGCTGGCCATTATATCCTAGGCAGGATATATAGCTAAGGCTACTGCAGTAGTGATCTATTCAAATATCTACTGTTATCGTATGTTTACTTACACAATTGTACTTTACCACTACGCATACATAACGCAGTCCATTAACATGTCATGTTATATCAGCATGTTATTTAAATTTAGTGATTTTAGTATTATTGGGTACAGTGTATATATTCTCTGTACCTCCAACCTCATCCCCATTAGATTGTTAGGGAATAACCATTACTGGTGCTCTGGCTAGCAAGAATATCTCAGCAGATTCTCTCTGCCATGTCGTCCTGAGTCTTTTGGAAACCCTGTAGCAGAAGTTCTGTGGATTTGCATTACATGTATTTTTGCTTGCAGGTCTTAGATCTTTTCTATCAAGAAATGGAACCTTCTTGATTTTTTCTAGTCTCATTAAAGCTGCATCTTCCCTCTTTATTTTTTTTCAGTTTAGTAAATTAGAGTTTGATAACCAGCTGACAGGACATGTTCATTTTGGCCCTTTTTGCACTGAATTCCCAAGTCCCAAGCAAAAACAGTATAAAAAATTACAAACACAAAATGACAATAACAACAACTATTGGGTATATATTAATTATACAATTGCCTCTTATAATCATATGTCCTGTATAAAATAACAGGATTAAAAGCAGTTACTAGACATGTGATCTGGGAGTCCATTGAGAAGCCTTGCCCAGTTTCCCACTTGTCCCAAAACACTGCCAAGTTAAATGTCTCATTCAGAATTACACTGTATGCAACTGGTAACTGATGGAAACAAATTCTTTATTGCAGAAAGCACTTGCTAACAGCTCACACCTGTAATCCTCTGTGGTGCCAGCTCAGTATAAAAGGGTTATGACTAACATAGTTATTATTGGATATACTTAAACAGAGGCAGTACATGGTATTCAAGCATAGGAAGGCCTTTGCAAGCCATGCTCATTTGAAAACAGTGGTCTGGGCATGTTCATCACAATGGAGTCGAGCTCCTGAAAAATTAAACATGAACATGTGAAGGCAATTTAAGAGAACTGCAATATATAACAGAAGGGAAGCAGCTGTATTTGTCCCTAGAATTTATTTGTCAGAATTACTTCTTGCAAGCGTCAATATTAGTACATTTGCAGACTGAGGAGGGAAAGTGTCTCCTGTACAATGACACAAGTAAGGGTAAGGAGTAATTTCAGTAACTTAGATTACTTTTTATTCGGATCATTATTATATAAACGGACATTGCAGTTTTCCCTCCCTAGACTAAAATAATAAGATGGGAGGCAGACAGCTCCAAGAAATTCAGTTTGAAAAGCAGAGGTCTTGACCATTAATCACATGATCAGGAGCCAGACTACTGTATCAATGGCACTGCAGAGATGTTCTCCTATTGGCACTAGAAGCACACAGCTATGGGTTTTATTTTATTAACTACTACAGGTTTTCCTTCAACTAGGGATGCATTAGAAATAAGTAGAAGCTATAATCTAGTCATCCACTTTGTTAATGAGCAACTTTTACTTTCTAAGGGGTTCAACATTCCTAAAGAATCTTTCAGTCCACTTTAGGTTTATAGGTGTGTACTAGGCTAATGGCCCTGGAGCCTTTACAAGCCTAGCCCATAGGATTACCCTGGCATCATGCCACCTGACCTTAGTTTCCAGTGCCTCTGTCGAGTAGAGCCACTGGAGTGATCCCCGGGGTGAATTTTCTATTTCCCAATCCACTCATCAAGATTTCTCTTGAAGAAGGCCAGTGAGGTGCTCTGTTTGACATGTATGGGAAATCTATTCCATAGCATAGGCAGTCTCTGGGTTATGAACCTGTCCCTCCAGCACATTCTGTTGATTGTGGTGATGAGGTTGAGGTCTCTGGAGTGTGTGGTGTGGAGGGATTGGGATTTATTTAGATGTAGCATTTCTAACAGAGCTGGGTCAGACATGGCTTTGTAAGTCAAGCAGAGATAGCCTCTAAGTAGGTGATATGAGACAGAATAGTTGGAGTTTTTTGAGTCTGTCCATATAGGACAAGTGTTTAAGGCCTAGGATCCTCTTTGTGAGGTAGTTTTGTGGCCTCTCCAGTTGTTACAGGTGTCTAGGGAGGTACATGCCAAATGGGGCATTGTACTCAATGACTGGCCTAATGAGGGAAGAGTAGAGGAAGACAATGACCTCTTTCTTCCTGGATGCAAAACCCTTAGTAACCATATGTAGGAAATTAATTGTATTAAACTAACAAATTACAGGCTTACTCTGTAAAGAACCGATAGGCTAAAATCTCTATCTAGCAGAATAAATGCAGCCAGTGATACCCTTCATCCTATACCTGGTGAGATATATTCCAAACAGATATGACTATCCAGGACAAAATGAGGTGTAAGACTTTATTGAAGATTTTTATAGGGATAGACAGGGTGAAAGGATTGCAGAAGTCAGACTCTCAACTCTGTAAAATGTTGGCGGCTGGGTGCTGGCAGAAGGAATGGAAAGAAATGAATTTCAACAAGTCACAGAGAGGGACATTCTGGCAGAACTGAGTACAGCATTGCTACAAATGACTGATTAGCCAGGGGGATATCTTTGAGACAAGATGGATTATTTAAAAGTTTGTAAATTCTCCCTAATTATTAATAAATACTATGTCTAAGAAAAATATGGACAGTTGGAAGGGAGTATGAATCTATGAATGGAGTTAGTTGCAGTGTAAGATATGGATTAGGAGTAGAAATGAAAGACAATGATAGTATTCCAGAATCTTCAGTGAGACATCTGCAAGACAGTCAACTGATTGTACATGGGCAGTTATGAACCTCATTTAAGACATTAACCAAAGGAAAAGGACGGCATAAAAAGGGCGCATGTATTGTGGTAGAAATGGGTCAATGCCAAACAAAATAGAGGGGTGGAAAATATGTAGAAAGAGTTATTAGAAAAGAAATGCATATATGCAGTCATTCATATATAACTAAATGGAAAAACAGAGAAAGATTAGAGTAAGAAAAATGGTGCAGCGTCAACCTGATAAACTTGTAACTTAATGAAACTGACATCACGGATGGTCCGGTTATGGTTTGGATCAGTTTATTAAAATAACCTATTTAAACACAAAATCTTAAAACGTTAACCACTTTCATTTCATAGAAGAGACTTCATCAGAATAAATATGTCCCGACACAGAGGATGCAAGAAAATGTAGGAATGCCTTGAAGAGGTGGACACAAATGAGATTATTCAGAGAATATAGGCAACGAGATGCTAACTAGTAAAGATGTGAGGTGTGAGATACAGATATAAAATATATTTATTTATTTATTTTATTTTACATTTGTTTACTGGGAAATCCGGCTGAGCTGTTGGCCCATTTTCAGTGGAAGCCAGTGGAGAAAAGCTCCACTAAATAGATATAATTTTGAAAATAATTCCATTGGCAAAAATAGATAGCACATTATTTAAGTACATTGCAGATAAGAATAACAGTGGTCAGTAAGACAGTACAATATTTATGCCTTAAGAACTATAGCATAATCAAAGCAGTTAGGTAGTATAGTAGTGCAAGTCAGAGAGAAACAGTGACTGTGCATCTGTTAGGCAGCATGACATTGGTGGACATTTGCGGAGTCATAAAATGAGAATAGTCAAGGAAGTATCAAAGTATTGCATTTATACAATATTGTATGCAAATCATATATTGTATGTGTTCATTTAGGCATATCATGGAGTAAAAAAGAGCATGAAGGAGAGATAGAAAAGGAAGATGTTAGATAAACATCGACTGATTTAGAATACAGAGATAAAAGAGATTGCATGGTAATTAGATTAAGAAGGGGAGTATGTTTAGCCTGTCTTAGTGCAGGAACAAAGCCAGACATTGGTTAGGTGCTCCCTAAGTAGTAGTTTGAATTTAGATGAGTTAGTAGTATTAAGTATATTTTGAGGCATAGAATTCCAGGACTTTGCTAGGTTTTGTTGTAGTATAAAGAATCATCATGGCTATTAGTGGATTTAGTTACTTTGAGTAGGAGTTTATTGCAGGATCTTAGTAGTCTACAGTTGAAGAGGGGTTGAACTAAATCTTGAGAGCTGGACAATTTTCAGGATGGTGAAGGGTGGAATGAGCTAGAAATAGTTGGTTAAAGGTTAGTAGATTAGGTAGTTCCATCCATTTTAGTTGGTGTAGCACTGTAGAGTGGTGAGATCTATAGGGGAAGTTTGTAGCAGATTTGGCAATTTTATTATAACATGACTCCAGTTTGTTTAAGTTTGTTTTTCTGAGATTAGTGAATATTGGTGAGGCGTATAAGAGTGTGGAGAGTAAGTGTGTTCTGGAAATGGAATGTTTGGTGGTATCAGTTAGGTAGGGCTTGGCTCTGTAGAGTGAGCCTAACTTAATGTGGATCTTTTTGATAAATAGCAATAGGTGTTTGACAAATTTAAGACTGTTGTCAATTGTGACCCCCAAGGAGCTTAGTGTAATTGATTAGTTCAATTTTAGTTTTATTGGAAGAGTAGATAGTGAATGGAAGGTGATCAGGTGTTTTACCACTGGTGAAGCGTATGAGCTTTGTTTTATTTGTGTCAAGTACAAGATGGAAGTCTGAAAGGTATTTCTGATGTCTAAGAAGGATTGTTGGATATTTTGCAGAAGTTCTAGTAGGGATGGAGTTGAACCTATGTGGAAGGAGTCATCTGTGTATTGAACTATGGTTGCAAGTTGAGTGGCAGTGCAGAGTTTGTGTATGATAATGGTGAAGAGCAGTAGACCAAGAACTGAGCCGTGAGGTACACCCACAGAGATGGGTAGTAGGGTAGAGAGTTCATTTTGTCACTTAACTGCCTGTTGATGGTCAGATAAGTAGCTGGTGACCCAGGAGAGGGTTGGTTGGGAAGGGTTTAAAGAAGCTAACTCATTGAGAGCTTTTTTATTGGATACTGTGTTGAAAGCCTTTGATATATCAGGAAAGATAGAAGAGACAAGTTGGCCATTGTTTCTGTGCTGGTTGACTGAATTGATAAAACTAACCAGAGCTGTTGTAGTGCTATGTTTTGGTCAAAAACCATGTTGGATGTGGCTAGGAGATTGTTGCTTAGCAGATAGTCAAGTCATTGTGTGTGTATGCATTTCTCAAGAATCTTAGCTATGGGAGAGAGAATAGCAATTGGCCTGTAATTTGAAAGCCAGTGGAGGTGCCGCCTCTGTGTAGAGGGTTGATACAGGAGACTTTCCAGAGTTTGGAGATGTATTGCTCCGTAATAGTCCAGTTGATTAGGAGAGATATAGAGTAGGAGATGACATCTGCTGCTAGACTAAGAAATGTATTAGGTAGCTGGTCAGTAGTGAGGGAAG
This sequence comes from Protopterus annectens, assembly GCF_019279795.1. Taxonomy (NCBI): domain Eukaryota; kingdom Metazoa; phylum Chordata; order Ceratodontiformes; family Protopteridae; genus Protopterus; species Protopterus annectens. The sequence goes on along the minus strand of NC_056748.1, from coordinate 252,051,396 downwards.
AAGATCTAAATTTGGATAGGAGTTTTTTAAATGGTGCAGGTTTGTATTGGATTTATGGAGAAGGATTTCAGGGTATTTTCTAATCATGTAGGATTAGATGGATTTATGGAGAAGGATTTCAGGTTAGTTTCTAATCCTGTAGGATCAGATAGAGGGGTATTGGTGTTATTTTTAGTATAGAGTTGATTAAGTGTGAGTTAAATTGTGAATTTATACTATCAGTGGAGTTAGTTGTTGTAGGAGCTGGGGTTGTGGAATGACCATGTTTTAGCAATAGATTGATGGCTTCCCAGAATTTCTGGGGATTGTTTGGATACATTTGTTGGATTTCTGTATAGTATAGCTTTTTGTCATGTTTAATTTGTGTTTTGGCTTGGTTCTGTATTTGATGGTAGGTGTGGAGGGAATTTTGGTTTTTGGTCTCATGATAATGGTACCATGCTCTGTCTCTCTATTTGAGGAGCTTTTTGGTATCATTAGTGAGCCATGGTATCGATTTAGATTTTACATTGATCTTTCTAAGTGGAGTTAGATTGTTTAGGATAGTGAGGAATTTTTCATTGAAATATTGAACAGCTAAGTCTAGGTGGAGGTGTTTTAAAGGGATCAATCAAATTGATACAGGAGAGTTTTAAAGGGCTCTGGGAGAAATTTCTTTTGTTGCAGACATGTTTGTAAAGGATGTTTTTTGGGGCCAAGGGTGGTGCCTTAGTAGGTAAGTGGTCACTTAGGGTGTCTGGGAGACAGCCAAATTGGTGACAGAGAGAGGCTTTATTTGTTAGGGTCTGGTCTAGAATTTATTGTTTTTTTTTTTACTATGCTTGTCAAACTTGGTAGGTGTTTGGATTAATTGACTGAAACCATGGAGGTTTATAAAGTTTGAGGGATTGTCTGAAGAGCATGTGGGCCAATTTATATTGAATTCCCCCATTATAATAGTGAACTGACTAAAAGTTGAAGCACACCAGCAATGGAAGTTTTCGATAATAGCTGGATTGTAACCTAGGGGATGTAAATGGCTATAATAATGATCTGTTTTTTAGGTTTATTTGGAGGCAGGAGATCAATATTTCAGAGTTCATGAGATCAAGAGGGTTTTTGTCAAGTTGTTTTAGTTTGAGATTGTCTTTGTATATTATTGCTATTCCTCCAATACGTTTGTGAGTCCTATCATGTCTGTGGATATTATAACCATGGGTTAAGATTTTGTTATCCTGGATGTGGGGTTTTGGCCATGTTCCTATTAGGATTTATATTTCTGGAGCGTATTTCTCAAGAGTTGTATGAAATTTATGAATTTTGTTTTGTAAGCTACTCAGGTTCATGTTTTAGATTAGTAGATCAGAGTTACTATATGGAAGACTATTAATGTTAGGGGAGAGTGGTATGTTAGTAGGGAGGGGTGTGTGTTCTAAGGGTTGAGGACCTGGACGGGGATGAATGTCACCTCTTAGTTTAATCTGAGTTGTACTTGACTGGGAATAGGTGTGAGAGTTTGATAACTAATCTAATATATTTCTGGAGTAATTTTGTGCATATTTAAATGTGACTAGTTCAGTATTAGAGTTGTAGAGGTGTGTTGATATGATAATATTACTTAAAAGGGTATAGTGTGGGGTGATGACTGGGTTGGTGGGAGAATAGAGAACGATGATTTGTTGATTTTGATGTGATGTAGAAAGGTAGGTTGTAGTAAGTAAGCTAAATAATGCTGTGAGTTGGAGTAGCATAACATTATGGATTACTGTGGTGTTTTGCAGATAGTGTTGAGGTGATTTTAAGAGGGTTTGTATATTGAGGGGAGGGGTTGAAGAACTGATTAGAGTGCAGAGACTGTTAAACTATGAGGTTAATTACTTTAACTACTGTTGGTTTGAAATGCTGTGATTGGTTGTAAGTGAAAGGTATGTAACTGGAAAAGTATAAATGTGGGACTAGTGAAGTGAAGGTGGGTGGGATTTTGGGGTAGGGTAGGGGAGCAGAGTGAGTACGAGCGGAGTGAGGGTGAACAGATCAGGTAGAGCCAGTTAGAGGCATTCATGATGCCAGAAATTATCAGTAAGGTTTCTTTAATTTTATTTTACACTGTTTCAAATGTTATTATTTGATGAATTTAGAAAGGGATTTAGACTGTTTATAGTAGCTTAGATAGTTGAATAGTAGGGACTTTTTGGGTTTTAGGACAGATAATTTAATGTAATGCACTTTGTAGGTAGGGCTTTACAACTTAACGTGAACTGGGCTCTTAAATGGGGTGGAGGGACATGTTCCTTGCTGCCATCCCAGGCAGAGTGCTTTTCAGCAAAAATGCACTCAAGAATGATCATTTCCTTTAGGTGTTGAAAATAAAAATTTGACTTGCAATATAACTAGCACTAGTTTATTTTTGCCCGATCTATTTCCTGGTCTTTGGCTTTCAGAAAAAAACATTCGAGGAAATGTAAAATGCATGGCTGACTTTTCTTTTGTAGATGCTAAGCTGATTTTGCAGAAAGAGGGATATAGGGCTAAAATCTGACTAGCACTAGTTTCTTTGTGCCCGATCTATTTCCCAGTCTTCAGCTTTCAGAAAAAGCAGTAACGGAAATGGAAAATGCAGGGCTGACTTTTCTTTTGTAGATGCTGGACTGATTTTGCAGAAAGAGAGATATTGGGATAGTGAGAATTACAGGACACCGTGGGTTGAGGCAGCAAGGGAGAGATTTGAATATGGCGCCGACTGTCCAGATGGAGTATATACCTATATATATATATATATATATATATATATATATATATATATATATATATATATATTAGAATATATCACACATATATATACATATATATATATATATATATATATATATATATATATATATATATGTATACACACACACACATACACACACACACACACACACACACACACACACATATATATACACATACATATATGGATAGATAGTAATGTGCAGAAGGATAAAATAGATAGAAACAAAGCAGTGCAGTATGAGAATAAATTTATAGAAAGTGCATGGCCTTAGGAATTAAATCATTAGGAGTAAAGTTAATAGACAGTTGTTTTGCTTTTACCTTTCCCAGCACAAGAAACCCCACTCACATCAGGCTCTACTGTCCCTGGAGAATGTAAATGTTTGTGCAGTTACTGAGATATGGCTTAAAGCCACAGCGAGCACTCTGGTAGTGCAGGGTTATAATGCCTTGCACACATTTATAAAAGCTACTGCACATGCAGTGGCTAACAGTGGATGTGTCAAGATTTATGTCACAAACAAACATATCTCAAGGCTGGTCAAACAGAATGATGCACTTAAGCTTCTCCACATCCAGTCACTATAAGCAAACTCAGACACCATGTTCTTACAAGCTAAAGTTCCCTCTCTGTGACACAGGAAACCCATAACACATGATTAAACTTACTGGAGATACTCACCATTCACCCAGTACCATGTCCATGGGTGACTTTAAATATCCCTCTATAAACTGGGAATCATTCAGTACACTAAACTTGCAGGTCCAGAGATTCCTAGAATTCAACAACACAAATACTCTAGACCAGATAGTCTATAACCCCACTAGATGCACATACATACTGGATCTGGTTCTCACTAGCATGGAAAATACTGCAACCCCCCAACATAATTTCCTGCCTGGTGAGGTACATCCATAAAGGTGTCTTGTTTGAAATAAAAATAAAACCCTTGACCCCTGCTCGCCATGGAACATTAGGTACTATTCATACTATTCTGTGATAACATGGCAACATTTCATGTCCCCACCTCCAAAAAAAAAAAAAAAAAAAAAAAAAAAAACAACTGAGAACATTGCTGCCTATGCAAAATTGTTCACAAAGACCATGTACAAGCACTCTAACAGATGCATAGAGACAACTTTGCCTACCAGGAATAAGCACAGAAGAAACCCAACATCAAGAGGTTGTATAACAAAAGGAAAAACAGTCATGGCAAAAATTAGAAAGTGCAATGCCCAGCAGGATAAAAAACTCTCTCATCAATCTAAACAAGCAAGTCAGAGGTCAAATCAAGTCTTTCAAAGACAAATTGTAAGGAAAAATAGCCACCTAGATGAAGGACACCCTTACGACTTTTTTTTAAACTATGTCCACAAACTCAAAGGTAATACACAACAATGTGCAGAACTAATTGTAAAAGGTACCCCCTACACTGAGTTAGAAGATTTAGCAAATCTATTGGCCAATAAATTCAACTACAATTTTTCTCCGCTCTGCCTCCAGCTTCCCCTCAGAAAATACTAATGAACATAGTCCAACTTTGTACTAGAGATCTGGTCCTTGATGTGCTCTCGAAGGCCCAGAATACTGCACCAAAGGGCACCAGTAATATCCCAGGATGCCTCCTAAATAGCATGAAACATCATCTGTCAGGACCACTAGAATCATTACTTAAGTATAGCCTCCAGACAGGCTTTGTGCCATATGAATGAAGAACTGCAGCAGTTATCCCTCTATATAATGGCACTCTGGCCATCAACAGATCCCTATAACTACATGCCCATAAGTATGACTAGTCTCATATATAAAGCCACGGGAAAATTTATTGCGGAAATAATTATCAACCAAGTCTGGTTTTGTCAAGGGCAAATTATGCCTGCTCAAGCTGGTGAACTTCATCAAGAAGATCACCAAAGCAATGGACGAGGGCAATATGATGCATACTGCCTACCCTGACCTGGCCAAGGCTTTTGATACAGTACTCAACTCAGGTACTGTAGATTAAATCACAGAATTAAGTATAACCCCATATGTCACCCACTGAATAGCTAACTGGCTCTCAGTTAGGATCCAAGAAGTTAGGATAGGAGTGTCCACCTCCACAAAGACGCTGTTCATTAATTTAATCACTCAGGGCTCTATGTTGAGTCCACTGTTTTTTGGCATCTACTGTTTTGAAGTCAAGGCCAACATCAAGGGCCTCTGGCCTAAACTAGGTACAGTCATAAATTACCTTGATGACACTAATATCTTCCAAGAAGGGTTGAGTCAGACAAATAACTGGTGCTAGAGCAATGGTCAAAAACTCAATGCCAAGAAATACGTAATAGTATCTTTTGGGAAGTCAGCTACATGCAGAAACATACCCCTAAGATTAAGCCCAGTTGTCAGAGATTTGGGGATGCATGTAGACAGTAACCTGGCCTTTGTCCATTATATGCCTATGGTAATAAAGAAATTATTGTAGGTTGCTCAACTTATAAGAAAAGGTATGGCATCTAGGTCCAAGGAAGCCAGTGTTCCACTTTGTTTGGCCCTCATCAGACTAATCATTTGTTTATATATTTATTTATTATATTTTAAAAATAAAAGTAGATAAATCATTGATTGGTATGTCCTGAAAAGGTGCATGCAACAAGAAAAAGGGCATACATTTCATGTCCTTCACAGATAGCCTCAAAGTCCTATCTCTGCACTCAGTCTCCTATAGTCTGTTAATGAATAATCTATTTTTGGCATGCAAGGCATTCTTTGATCCCGCTCTGATGAACCTTCTGCATATCTACAAAACAAATAGCATCAGAATTCCCTGAACAATGGACTTAACTCTTGCTTGTGGCATAAATAGGACATGTTGTAAGGACAGCTATTTATCTCAGAGACTTCCCCTTTCCTTGAACAGACTCCTCATTCATGTCAAGCAGAGGTCTTCCTTATCACAATTCAAGCATAACTTGGAGCACTGGATGGGGAATCAGAAATTCACCACTGATCTGGCATCTTTGTCCCTGTAAATGCTTGAACACCCAAACCTGAGCCGATATAGTACCCATAGAATAATCTTAAGGGTCATAAAACTTGTCCGATACATTTAGGATGCATGGCTAGGTTTAAAAGGACTCCTGCAGTCGTTAGCCTAGTATACATCTATGAACCCATAAGTGGCTTCTCTAGTGAATCCCATGTTCACATTATTCACATTGTGTGTCCAAACTATTGGAGTTTTAGTTTTACTATCAGACATTTCATGAATAGGCTGGGTATAATTCTTTAAATATTGACTGATTGATCTTCTTGCAGTCGATAGAATTTTCAGCAGTCTTTCTAGCATAGATTTTTCATACAGTATAGCTGTCACAGACATATTTTATTACTGGCAAGACTCCAGATTTGACTATATGCACCTTTATTAACAATGCAGCGCTCTTTGCCATTTAAAATCTGATTTTGATCTGACATTCATAGCTTTTCAAAAAACAGTCATCTTTTAAATTTATGGCTGCAACCACCATCTCAGAGATCTTTAAGCCTAGGAAAATGAAACCTACCACTGTCTTCACTTCTTTATAGGAAGAACTGACAGAGTAAGGCAAAATGATTTTACTTTTTTATGTTGCGCACCACGTCAGTTTTTGCACTTTCTTCTTTAATCTTCTACAACAAGCTCTTCGGCTTTTCCTCATTATTAGCCATCAGAGTGAAATCCATTAACACTTCTTTCACAAAGTGCTGAGTACTTGCCACCATCAGTGTAAAGGCATAAATACATCGGAACAAAGTTTCTAGTACATTAAGCTGTCACTTACATATTTGTATATGCAACAAATTTTCCATTATTTAAACTCGATTAATCACGTTTTTGTATGCCTTTTGTAATACATTTGTACTGGTGTTTGAGTTTATTCAGGAAATAATTGGACATATGGCTATTTTATGAAATACATATAACTTAAGCACCTTTCTTCTTACATCTCTTACAAATAAGCCACAAGGATAATAGAGAAGGTTATATTATAAAATATTAGTTTCAAATGAATTATTTGTTCCATGTCTTTCAAGTGAAAACAATAACTTTATTAAACTACATGCAAAAGGTAATGAAAAAAAGAGTTTTTAACTATGCCTGAATCACATGGAAAGATTTATGAATGAGGCCAGATGAACAGAATATTACAGAGGAGTGTGCCTTTTGCTGGTTCAGGCAATGAAGTGAAAACAGCTGATAATTAATATATACCCTTTCAAGTGGTCTGTTGCATATTTTGAAAGGGATGCTGTACAGCTATGTGAAGTAAGGCATATTTAAGAGTTTTCTTAAACTGTGCCTTGCTTGAAGTTGATGAGATTATTAACTTTATCGTGTGTTAAAACACTTCCAAATTCACATATGAAAGAAATAAGAACTTCCAGATGAAAACTGTAAAGGATACATTCTTATAACATAACGTGGCAAGAACTCATGATTTCGTATTTCCCTGTTGACTGCTAACAGAATTAAGTTGTACTTTTGTTTAGACGTTGGAAATGAAAAGTGTTTATATATTGATAATGCACATTTGCACACTGCTTTTACTATTCATGGAAGACAAGGGGCATTTTAAAATATAAGTTATCTGTACAGGTTTACCACTGTTGTAAAATAGATTAAGCTGTCAAGCCAGAAGACACTAATTCAAGATATAAATGGAATAACATAAATGAAGAGGAAGGATAGCTTTTTGCCAGGCTAGTCTGGCTTTTGTATGGACCATATGCCAAAGCATGTTCTACTCACCTCCATTCTTGTTTTACTGAGTTCCTTCATGGATGCACATTTTTTTTAGACTTTGGGTGCTTTCAAGTGTTCATTTTAATAGATGACACTGTGTTGTAGTGAGATCTTGCAACTGGCCAAAGTCATGTGTGGATAATACGGTTTAGAACTCATCTTAATTTTGCTTATTTCAGTTACATGCTGTGTCTTAACCATTAAATCTGGCATATTTTAATAAGTTTGTCAGTCATAGCAAGGAATTGTCATGGTATTTTGTTTCTAATTTTAAAGTTTTAGACAATGTTCTAGTAGACTGGTGAGTGGTAAAAAATAAGTTCATAAAACTGCTTATGTTGATAATAGTTTCTGAATTGTTTATATTGTACTGCATTTCTAAAGCAGTTGAATAAAGAATACGTGTTCACTAACACATGATGCTGTAGGCATTACAAGGAAATAACAGACCATGTATGGCTTCTTGTGATATACATACTCAGATCACCTTTTGTCATCCACAGTAATACCTATTGCTGTGTTCATTTTAACAGCAGTGTTATTTCCATTAAATAATTAGTATTAAACCTGACTTCCATTCTCCCAATAATACTTGTATCAACATTAACCTGAAAACCATTCCTACTAGCCCAATTATTTAAAAAATCCATTAAAATCTTGCCTGTATTGTTCATGGACAATACAAGTGTTTACCTTAATATCATCAACATACTTTATATATCAATCTTCTTTATGCCTTATTAGATCACTTAAGTAGATTGCCAACAGCAATTCCTGAAGTACACCTTTATACATTGATATACATGCTCATTGCTAGCAGAGTAATACCCTACTTATCCATAAATAAAGAAGATTCTCAAGTTACCAGGAATTAGTGAAATGTATATTGTGCATAATTACCAGCTTTAAAACTTTTCACTATGAGTTATGTACCTTACATAATGCATACAGAGATATATTAAGTATAATGAGTAAGATTTTGTTTACTTCACTTTATCTGAAATAAATACAGATGTTCCATTTTATGATCATTGAATTTATGTTTTGTAATCTGTTATTTCTCAACAATTTTGTAAGGAAAAAGTTGTAAACTGATATAAAGGGAGAAAATATCGGCAAGGATACAGATGCTAGCAAATCTTGGAATGTTATTAATGTGGGACAGCAACACCTGCAAACACTGCAATATCATTAATGAAACATAATTTTTTATTCTTCTTTCATCCACAGGACGTGGCCAATATCTCCTCTTTCTATGCCCCATTGCCTCATTCATTCATCATGGCACATTAACCAGACAGGATGAGAACACTATGTCCCATTATTTCATGGCTGAGGAACCCCACCAATCCATCCATTACCCTTCCTATGCACATAATCAAGGAAGCCATTGAGGAGGCTTGTCCACTTTCACCATTGCCACAAAGCACTGTTTGTCTGGTGATGTGGCTTGCTCAGTGTTTGACAGTAAGCAAACAGAGACTGAGGGAATCAAACCCTAGACTACAGAAAGCAGCTCATTAACGGCTTTTATTCTCAGTCCTCTGTGTTAACTAACAGACCCTATGAGGTGAAAGCATTAGGAACCTGGCCAAACAATGATCCTGAAAACCCGTGATAGCTGTCTGGTCAAGGGAGAAAGAGAGAGAGAGTGAGAATGAGAGAGAGAGAGAGAGATACCTGTTTCCATACACTGCTTACTGTCTCTGAATACAGCTTATTCATCTTAAGTCTGCCTGACCCATTCCTTAAGAGAGTGGCTACCTGTCAGTAAGCATTGTTAATGTGGCAGACATACAGTCTTCTCTCTCCCCACTAGAATGACTAACCAGGTATCAGCCCCTCAAGCTCATTCTGTCCTGTATGATCCCTCCAATGATAACACCATAGGTCCTTAGTTGTAGACATACTTTCATTCTTTTATGCTACAAGGATGGACTTTGATAACATGACAGTTTACAATACTACTTCACAAAAAATATTCCATCCCAGAAATATGTTATCTACAGAATCCTCAGGAGGAATGTCAAATATGAAAGACTAAAATTCAAGTGTCATCACTGAAGGCTCAAAGTATGTATCATAAAGAATTCAACTATTATGTATTCACATATTTATACTTAGAATAGAATAGAATAGAATAGAATAGATTAGTACTAGGCTAACTGCCCTTGTGAGCCATTTTAAGTCTAGCCAATTATCCCTTGTGAGACTCGAACTCTGCACATTGTGTTTGTAAGGCAAACACCTTAACCATTAGGCCACCCTCCCAAGTGCCTTTCAGTGTTACATGGTTTTATCTTTCAAATAAGATAATAAATTGACCCTACCCAACCTAGGCAAAGAGAATATGTATATGCATCCATTTTTAAATCACTGCAGTTGCTAGTTTCCCTAAGTCAGAATGACTTTAGCTATATCTTCAACCCCCTAACTGCAGTCAGATAATTTTATGAAAGTACACAACCACTTAATTTTATTCTTAAGTATGAACACAGTCATTCTTGTATCTCACAAACAAGCAAGAAAATAAATGCAGTCCTTACTACGACAGTAGGTTAATGCTGGGGATGCTTGTGGCAAGGTGTGGGCTTCAAAGCCTTTTTGCCTTGTGTAGATGCAGGCATCCCTGCATCCCCCATAAAACTTCCCCTTTAACTGTTATCAGTACTCACTTGTTCAAAGAGTAACTTGTTAGTGCACTGAGAAGCACAGCTGCACATCTTTAGTCATACATAGTCTAGTTGTAGTTTCTACCCTCACACCACCCAAATTAGCCTGTGGTACCATCCCTTTGCAGTTCACTTAAAAAAGACCTGACACCATGGATGGGCACTTAAGCAATTTCTCAATAGGTAGCTTGGTTGATATGGGTATCCTCTGGAAATACAGGAATTGTCTTGTTCACTGACAACCAGCTAATGCTCTGAGAAACAGATACAGTATGTGAGAGATGTAATTAAACAATGTCTTTTGTACAAAAGCACTCAAAATAACAATCAGCTTACCAGTAACACAAGCATTGCACACACCACACATAGTACTGACCCAAAACATACACCAGTTATGCTAACCCACTTAAAGGCAACCTTCCCAAACCCATAAAACCAATGCAATAACATTAATATTTATTTATTGTATTTTATTTATTTATTTATTTACATTTGTTTACCAGGAAATTCCAACTGGATGCAGGTCCTTTTTCAGCGGATGCCTGGGGAGAAAAGCTCTACAATATGTACATGAGAAGAAGTGATACAAAGTTGAAGCAATGACAAACAACATGACTGGCTGTTGGCATTAATACAGTAACTAGATATTGATTATCAACAGTATAAATAGTAAGTTGTTGCAAGTTAAGATAGCTTATTGTTGTTTATAATAAAAGTTGTAATAAAGTGGAAAGACAAATTTTAAAACTACGCAATGATAAATGCACAAACCATAAAAAGATGGTGAGCACAAGGTCAGATATCAGAAATAAATCCCCTGAATGGCTGTAAAGTTTTATTTATGGGGTGCTTGAATTTTGCAAAAATTGTTCTGATGAAGTTTGTGTATAAGATGAAAGCAATTAACATTAAATTAGTGTTCTGTAGCTATTTGAGTGGCTTTATTTCTGATATCAGAACTTGTGGTTGCAACCTCTCTAAACTCCAAATAGTTCCTAAATATTTGTCCTACAAAAAGAAAGCTCAGCAACTCCAAAAGTACTCCACCAACACAACACAAACAGCCACACCTTTTGGAGCCTCAACCACAAAGCCCATGAGGCAAGCCAATACACTACCCAATATTTTAATCAAAGGAGATGCCATTGTGAGACATACAGATGTCCCACTCACCAGGCTGGATAAGGAGAAAATTATGGTCAGTTGTCTATCAGGGTGCCGGGATCCATCAAATCACCCATACACACAAGTCATTAAACCAGAAGTGCCAGTATCATTCAGTCATGGCCCATGTGGTTGTAAATTACCTGAGATGTACCTCCATGGACTATATGAAGAGAGGCGTCATGGAGTTCTTAGACTATGTCTCCCAGGCTGCTATGTGCCTAGCATTAAGCACAATTCTAACTTCACAAAGGATGATGTCACAGTATGAACACAAGATTATTGATTTCATTAATTGACTTAGTTTGTGGTGTCATTCCAAGGAGATACAATATCTGACAGCATGGGAGGACATGATCAACAGACCATATTGCATTTACAAGGATGATCTGCACCAGCCCCCTCTGGGCTTTTGAATATTGTCCTCCCCCATAGTGCCTTTTTTAGGCAATGCAAAACTGGCAAACCTTCTGATGTAGCAAAACCACCCCAAGGGAATCTAAAGGTGTTACTGCTCAATGTCAGGAGCCTAAACAAGAAACTTCACTCCCTCCAGGTTCTCCTCACTCTGGAAAATGTAGATATTGTGCAGTTACTGAGACATGGTTTAAGGTCACAGAAAGCACACCAGCAGTGCAGGCATGTAATGCCTTTCATGCATTCAGGTCAGCTACTGCACAGGCAGGAACCAAAGGTGAAGGTATCTTTATCTATATCATCAATAATCTCACCTCAAGACTAGTCAAATAGGATTATGCATTTGAGCTTTACTATGTCCATATTTCCATAAGCAAAGTCTCGTATCACATCCTTACAAGTTATAGGTCATAAAAGAAACCCATAACTCATACTTGGACTTACTGGACGCCCTCACCTTTCAAAGCAATGCCATATTCATGGGCAACTTCAACTACCCCACTATAAACAGGGATACTTACATGTCCCCAAACTTAAACGCCAAAAGATTCCTGGGCTTTGTAAACACAAATACCTTGGACCAGATAGACCATACACCCAATAAGGGTGCAAACATTCTCAACTTGGTACTCACAGACACGGGAGAATGCTGTACCTCCCCCATCCCACCATGTCCTCCCTGGTAACAAAGCTATATCCCCATAATAAAATGTAATTTTGTGACTCCAGCTAACCCTATAACATTTACAAAGTATTCTAATGTAAACCTTCTACTACTAAATAATAGACTGTCAACATTTCAACCTCTCAAACCCTAAGAACACAGTTGCCTATGCAGAATTGTTCACAGAAACCCTCTACAATCATGTCAATAAATGCACAGAGACAGGTGTGCCTTCCTGAATTAGGTCCAAAACTAACTAAAAAAATAAACCACCCTGGTGGAATCCAAACAGGTTGTACAAAAAAAAAGTCATGGCCAAGATTAGGAAGTGCTACGCCCAACATGATAAAAACACTCTCACCAATCTAAACAAACAATTAAGAGGGCAAATTAAGTCTACTAAAGCCAAAACTGAAGTAAAATTATGCCTATGTCTGAAAGTTCAAAGGCAGTACACAGAAGTGTGCAGAACTCATTGAAGCCATCTACACAGAACTGGAAGATTTAGCAAATCTGCTGGCCAACAAATTCTGCTCCAGTTTACCCCCCCCCCCCAGAAATACCAACATACAAAAAAAAAATCAACCATCACTTGGGAGCAGGTTGATAATATCACAGGATGCCCCCTATATAGCCTGAAATATGACCTATTAGGACCACTAGAGTCAATGTTTAACCACAGCCTCTAGTAAGGCTTTGTATCATGTGAATGGGGAACTACAGTGGTCATCCCTCTGCACAATGGTGGGCCGTTAACAGATCCTGGGAACTACAGACTCATAGGTCTGACTAGTCTTATGTGCAAAGCCATGGAAATAATTATCACAGGGAGGAGCCTACATAGCCAGCTGAGAGCAGTAAATTTTGAGAGCTCCATAAACTAGTATAATAATATAGGAACATTTTATTATTTTCAGATTTGAAAAACATCAGAAATCTATAGATAAACTACTAAACTAAATGAATATCAGTTTTTGTGGAGATATACAAAAATGTTCTTGTCAAGTAACTTGGAGATATCTTGAGTCACTGAATATGAACAACTCAAGAACTGCTGCTTTGAAAAAAGAACTATCTTTGAAGATGGATGGCTTTAAAAATGACTCAGAAAACCTCAAATTAAATTCTCAAAAACTGACTGATACTCTTAAGGAACTTTTACAGCAACACCATACAAAAATAACAAATATAGAGACTTCTCTAAATGACATTGAAGGGAGACTCAAAGAGGAAGAATTCCAAAAAGAATTTCTGCTTAAACAGAATATATGGCTGCTTAATAAAATAGATGACTTAGAAAACAGGGAAAGGAGAAACAACATAAGGATCTTTGGTCTGCCTGAAAACACTGAAGGTGAAGACATTATTTAATTCTTAACAAAATAGATTCCTGAATTTTTAGACTTGAAAGAGGGACTTTCATTTGGAATTGAAAGGGCACATAGAGCACTGAGGAAACTGCTTCTAACTCAACAAATACTCCACTTAGATCCATAGTTATAAAATTTCTTTCATTTCTGGACAATAAGCTAATATTAAAATCTGCTTGGAGAATATCACCCTTAAAATACAATCAAAGCCTGATAAGGTTTGACAATGATTATTCTTCCAGAATAGTAGAACAAAGGAAAAATGTCTGGTCAATAATAAAACTGTTGAAACAAAACAGCATTAAAGCACAGCTGGCCTTTTCAGCTAAGATAAAAATACTTTTTGCCAATGAGATGAGAACCTTTACATTCTTTGAAGAAGCTACTATATTCATCAAAAACAACAACATAGTGTCTATCCCAGAAGGTGGTGGAACAGTTAGCATTGCCGCCTCACAGCAAAAGGGTTTTCTGGTTCGATCCTTGGCTGGGGTGCCTTCTGTGTGGAGTTTGCATGTCCTCCCTGTGGTCACGTGGGTTTCCTCTGAGTGCTCCGGTTTTCTCCCACATCCCAAAGACATGCTGTAGGTGGATTGGACATTCTAAATTGGCCCTAGGCGTGAGTGCTTGTATGTGTGTGCCTTCTGTGGAAGGTTAGGTGCTGGGCTGGCAACTCGACACCGTAAAACTCCACTGTCAATCATGAGCAGACAGTTGATCCGATGTGGCGACCCCTAACTGGGAAAAGAAGAAGAAAGAATGCCTATCCCAGAAAAAATGTAATGGATGGCCCCTACTCTTAAAAGAATAAAATAAACTAATCCTTGGACTGATGCTAGAAAGAAGAAACAAAAAACTGATTCCAAGATAGCTTTCCCAAAAAAAAAACTCTTACAAATACATCTCTCAAAGTATTAACTGATATGGTACATCACTTGTCATCTGTTCTTATTTGAAAACAAAAAGGAGGGTTTCTTAAACAAGTGAGAAACAGTAATGATTTACTCAGAATGTTCAAAGAGTCCAGTAATTCTTCAAAAACAAAGGTAGGTCAAGATGGGTTACTATTTACATTATATAGAAGCCAAACAAAGCAACATATAATACAAACATAGACGTTTCTATTCCCCTACTTGAGCTCAATGAATACTTATCTTGTTCATTTTTCATTGATTTTACTTATTATAATTTAAGTAATTAATTAACTAATTCAACAAGGTACCATTCATCAGAGTTCAGACTCAAGTGTAACAAATTAACATCATATATAATAGCAGTAACAGTCGAGTGTTTTGAAAAAAAATGCTGTCATGGAGACTAATGCCTTCTTCAGTTAAAGTATGATTTAGAAATGTCATGTATATCCTGGTTAAATAATAGTAGTAAGCTCTTAATGTAAATGTCATCATTATTTTGTCTAAATATAGTTAATATCAATTATGGCAGGTACCACAGCTATGAGTGCTGTTTGATCAATCTTGATAAGGTGTGCATGGATGCAGCTGTGTCTGGCAGCTAGTACAAATGTCATTATTATTCTGTCTAAACATAGTTAATATCAATTATGGCAGGTATCATAGCTTTGAGTGCTATTTGATTAATCCCGATATGGTGTGTTTGGATGCAGCCGTGTCTGGCAGCTAGTACAAAGGTCATTATTTTTAATATCAGTTATGGCAGGTATCATAGCTTTGAGGCTGTTTGATTAAGCCTGACATGGTGTGTGTGGGTGCAGCTGTGTCTGGCAGCTGTTGTATGTTGCTGTTTTCATCTTCGGGAAGCTATGGGTTGCGGGTTGTGATCAAGGTTTACTGATGCTTGTGTATTAAGAAGAGACATTTAGTGTTTTAGCCTGGATCCAGGTGAAGGGGGTGGATAAAACTGTCATTTGGGGTATTTTGGCAGTGAATAGTATGTTTATACATCTGCTGAGTGAGAGGTGGGAAGGCTGGAAAATGTGTCATCTCTTGTTGTGGCGGCTTGTTGGGAGGGATTTTTTTTTTTTATCTGTTTGCTCTCCATTCTTTTCCTGGCTGCTGCCTCACTGAAAGGGAGGGAATTTAGGATTAAAGTTGCAGTGAAGTGAAGCTTTGCTTCAGGTGCATTGTGAGCTTCTGTTATGCAGTACACAGACACACTAACAGAAACAGATGCTCCCAGGTTGCTATGGTAATGGAGACAGAGTGATGATAATGTTTAATGGCTCTGAGGAGCCTCCAAGATGATTCTTGGCAATGAAGTTTTTGGTTTTAAAAAATATATATATAATAAAAGGGCTGTTTTAAACCACATGTACACATATTGATGGTCTCCCAACACTTTGTTTAGCTCATTAAGTTGATTCTTGATAAAAAGAAATAATAAGTGCAGTTTTATAATTAAAATGTATTTTGGTCCAAACACATTAAGGACTTACATAAGAGTGGAAGTCTGAGTTATTGTGAAAGACTGAGAGCACTTGGTCTTGTGCAGTACCCTTTGCAGTGTCTGAGAGGTCAGAATGCTTGGATGTGTTGGGAATATGGGGATAGCTGATTCTAGGGGTGTTTGGGGTTGCCAGGAAATGCTATAGAGTCATCATATTTCCTTTGTGTAAATATCTGTGGGAATGGAAGGTGTGTTGAGTGGTTCACTGGCAGAGTGGCCACTGCATGGAACAGGCTGGTAAAATGGAACAGGATAAATATTGGTTTGGATATTTTAAGAACAGCCTGGAAACACACCACATGAACTAGTGAATGATATTCTGGCAAAAATGGATGGGCATTGTTGCCCGTGCTTGAAGTACTGATATGTGTGTACGTAAGGATGGAAATATACTTATAACAAATAAGAAACTAGAAGGTTCTCATAATTTAAAGTCTATGGACTGTATAAACATGCTTGGAAAGAGCTAATAATAAGGATAAGCATAACAGCTTGTGGTCTCACAAAAAACTAAGCAACAGCCAAAAAAAACCCCACACACAATTATTATGTAATGCATGATTTTAGTAAATCTTAACATAAAATATATAATCGTCATATAAGATGAAGCAGTCTGCTGAATTTAGATATTAAAGACAGGATTTAATAACTTGGACTTGTGTATAATAACACTACTGTCTTAACTTGTCATAAATGAAATACACTACATTGAACATCAAGGGGAAGCATGATGATTTTCTGATAATATGCATAACAAGTCACATAATTGCTTTAACTTGAACTGTAGTTTTGTAACCCATCTTGACCATACATAATACTTAAGCTGTTACCAAGGTAACTAATATTTAATACATGACATCAAACTGACAAAGTTGTTCAAGGGAAACAATAGAAGCCTGAACTAGGAATGTCACAGAATGTAACAATGACATTCTGAACAAATAGTATTAAATTTACAATAATCACTCAGTTTAACCTTTGCTGATTATACAAAATAGAATGTTGCCATTTAAATCTAAAAGCTTTCAGTATATGCCATAAAATGGCAATTTATGAATATGGAAAGAGAATTTGTAATCATTAATCACAATAAGTGAATTTGTTGTTTTTAACCTATAATTTCACTCATTTTATTATAAGAAATGACAGATATGAAAATCCTTATGTGTAGGAAATGGGGGAAGAGGGATGCACTGATAATTAAAATGCACTAACTTTCATCAATGTTCACATAAAACAAACTTGATGCTTTAAGTAAGTTAGCAACAAACAAAGTGATTACTTAAATGCTGGCAAACAATGAAATATAACTTCTGATATATCCAGTAAAATACATTGTATTATAAACATTTGGCATAAATATTATTAACATCTATTTATATTAAGTAATAGGTTTTGAAAGACTTCACCAGTAAGGATGAATATGTTAACTAACTGTGTGCTATAATCGTTTACTGAGGTTTTATATATGACATATCTTACTTTACTATGATTGAATTGCTTGTCATCTATCTTTCATGCAAATATTAATTGCTTATACAATATGCAGACATTTATAATGTATTAGAATTCTGTCTAATCTACAATAGTACTATATCTGTTCAAAATAATATAAATATTGCTTATTCCTGTTACAAATATTCTCCATATGATAATTCAGTTTATGGAGCTCAGATGTTCTGGATTGTCGAGGTATAATAATCTAGATAATCTGGTAGACTTAGGTTTATCCATCAGATTAGGAATGATTTTCATTCCATAGCTAGTGTGGGTCTTTTGTTCACATTTATTCATTTAAATTTATTAAACAAAAACATTTTTAGTATGCCTGACCAAAATATTACTTTATTGGTAAACATTCAAAGTATAAAACTGATAATTTCCTTTAAAAGCTCAAGCATATACTTTATAGTTATCAGAGAAAAATGTTTAATAGTCACAATAAAACAAAACATACATAGTCTAAATAACCTAAGATGGATTTAACTTTATTATCTTTAAATACCAATGGCTTAAACAATCCTAGCAAGAGATCAAATCTACCAAATTTTTTTAAACTGAACAAAGCACAAATTGTCTTCCTTCAAGAAACTAATTTCAAAACAAATGACAATTACAAATGGAATCCTTAGGAATATATGATATTGGTGCAATCCACTTATAAGACGAAAACATATGTAATTAACCCAGAAATCATTTATAAATATGAAAATAAAGAAGGCCTTATGGCATTAGTAATAGGTAAATATAATAAAAGAATATGGACCCTAGCCAATCTATACTGGTTCCCAGGGATTGGAAGAGGAACTGTTAAAAAACACTTGGATTTCATTTCCAATAATTATAAAGGCAACTTAATATTAGGAGGATATTTTAACTGTATATTTGATATTTCTGAAACTACAAATAAAAATCCACTGTGTACATCTGCTGAATGAATCAAAAGCTTTAAACAAGTGGGTAGAAACATTTAATCTTGTAGATACTTTCAAATTTAAAGAAGATAAATCTTTGTTTTTCCATGAAGATCACAGATTTGGTACCCAAACTAGAATAATTAAAATATTTGCTGCCCATGACTTACACTCTAAAATCATTAATTTCTCAATCACTCCCTGCCCTTTTCAGACCACAATTCATTGATACTAAAACTTCAAAATGGGTACAAACCATTAATCTTTAACTCCAGAATCCCAGCATATATACCTAAAATTAGTTCAAACTCTGGTTATTATCTGACCTACAGTTTTTCTTTTCTTAGATATTAATTACACCACATATATATTAATTACACCACAGAGATAGATAAAATAATGATATGGGACTCATTACAAGCTTACATATGTGGTAAAACCCTAACTTGTTAAAAAGGAATCAGAGAGCGGGATTCTGAATTATTAGATCTACAATCCAAACTTTTGTCAGGAAAAGCTGAAAAAAATCAAAATCATTTGGAAATGAAAAAGAAAGTAGAAGTATTAAACAATACATACAATGAAATTCTAACACATAAAACTAGTTTAGCTTTAGAAAAACTAAAAAATGAATACCTTGGCCACTTCTCCCAAATATCTACATAATTTATCCACAAGAATCAAAATACAATCAAAAGCTAATAACATTAAAAGTATATTCCATGAAAAGGAAGGGAAAAATGTCTTGGATATAGGTGACATTCTTGATGCCTATAGAAATCACTATATGGAACATTTCTAAAAGAAAATATACATATTGATCAATTAAATCTACATGAAACATTTTCTGATATAAAAAAATACTAAGAAAATTAAAACCAGACCTGCAAGCACCCATAGCCTACATAAAAATTACAGATACAATAAAAGAGGGTAAAAATAATAAATTTCCAGGTATAGATGGCATAATTATAGAAATATATAAACTTTTTCCTTCCAAGATACTATCACTTTTCCATCAAACTCTATTAGAAATTCAGTCACAAGCTTTAATACCACCCTCTTGGAGATATTCCTTAATCACACCAATCCTAAAGGAAAGAAATCCCAAACCTCTGTACCTCATATAGACCTATATCATTATTAAATAATGACTATAAGATATTTATGACAATATTAACTAACAGAATGAAAATACCACTATCCAAAACAATACATAATGATCAAACTGGATTTATATATCATAGACACACACATGATAATATTAAAATAATAATTTCTGTTATGGATTATGTTAATAAAGAAAATAAAGAAACACTCATAATTGGCTTAGATAAAGAGAAAGTCTTTGATTCCCTAAATTGGGACTATTTATTCAAAATCATAATGCTGTTTGAATTTCCTGTATCTTTTGTTCATCTCCTAAAGAATATATATATATATATATATATATATATATATATATATATATATATATATATATATATATATATACACACACACACACACACACACACACACACACACACACACAAATAATTTAGCATATGTCAAGTTAGGTTCTTTTACCTATGAATCTATACATATAATAAAAGGCACTAAATAAGGATGTCCCATGTCACCTATTTGTTCTGGCTATTGAAATATTGGCAGATTCAATTCATAACAATATGAAAATCAAAGGAATAGGTGTTTATGAACAATACATTTCTAAAGTAATGCTATTTGCTGATGACATATTACTAACATTATCTAATACAAAAGAGATATTAGAAGAATTTGATATATTAATTGACAAATTTCACATGACTTCATGACTCCATTTCAATAAATCAAAATCATTTTTTTTATTTTTAAATAAGAAAAAATAACTGCAGACTAAGGGGGGGGTCACATCATAGGAAAACAAGAATCTACCTTAAAATATCTAGGAATTGAGTTATGCTAGGATAATGATGAATTATTCTCAAAAAACTACAATAATATCATCAGTACAATTACAATCTCTGTGGAAAAATGGAACAAAATAATATTAACATTTGAAGATAGACTACAGTTAATAAAAATGGTTTTACTGCCCAAGATCCTATATATAGCCTTGGCAATACACCTGTTACCAGAAAGGAATATACTTAAAGAAATAAATTCATGCCTAGTAACATTTTTATGGTTTCTCAAAAGAAACAGAATAGCTTTAATACATCATATCAGACTAAGGTAACAGGGAGGATTAAACTTTCCTGATATAGAAACATATATAAAAGCGTCAATATCTAAAATAATCTCAGATTTGATAAGTCCAAATTACTCTGCAAATTGGAAAGAATTACTAACTGTAATATCAATAAATGAATTTGATTTATAAAAAAATTTCAAATAACAGATAAAAACAATTTGCCATGGCACGTATGTATTAGTATGCAATATAATGTAACTAAACCCACTAAAACATGTATGATTAATTATTACATTGACTCATTTAGGAAAATTAATGCAAATATAGATTTAAAAATCTGGTTTGATCTTTTAACACTATAGTCACAAAGAACTTTCCACTTAAAATATATAAAGAAATTATTAATTCCTGGGAACAGAAAAGATTTGTTTGCTGGCTACAATGTGTCAAAGAACTAAAAGTTTTAGATATGCAAGTAATAAAAACAACATACAAAATTCCACAACAGTACTGGCTAACTTTACAGAGTATTCTGTCATATTCACAAGATTTAAGTAGAATAATTAACAATTCTTCATTTAAAGAAATACCTAAATTTACAAAATACATATATGAAATCATATATAATGACTTTGAGATGGGAAACAGTATTTCAAAATTTTACAAAATATTGATAAACTATAAAACAACACCCAAAATCTCATATTGGAAATATATAAGAAAAGGACACTCAGTAGAGTTAACTGAAGATATTAAAACAAATATCTTATTATCGATAAAAAATACATCCTTCACACAATACTGGAAAGTTTTTAATTGGAAATGCTTGCACAGAGCACTCTTAACCCCGGAAAGAATCAGTAAAATTAGTTCTTCCATAAAAGGAATATGTTGGAGATGTGAGCAATTACACAATGCAGATTGGAACCACATTTTCTTTGATTGTGTTAAAATTAAGCCATTTTGTAATGGTATTAATAACTTTCTACAAGCTTTATGTAATGAATCATTTTATTTAACTAAAGCTCTTGTATTATTAATTGTGAACAAAGGTCCTGACTTGAATAGGTCAAATATGTATCTAGTATGGACTATACTTGCAATTTCAAGGAAGTGTATAACAAGAAGATGTAATACAAACACAATACCAACTTTGGAAGACTTCTACAGCCTACTGAAGACCACAGCATTATTAGAAATTAAAATTAAAGAACTAAAAATTTATCCAAAGCCATTGTTCAACAACCCTTGGGGAATGATCTTATCATTGATTGACACTATACAATAATTGATCAGACACTCTGATAATGGATTGGGCACACTTACAAAGTAACTGTATACATTAAGATCTGTTATAGTGTCAGGCTAATATAAATAGTGTAGATAGTTATTTAACATGTTATGTATAAATACTATGGCATTCATTCAAATATTTGAAAAATAAAAAAAAAATTGAGAAAAAAAGAAATAATTAG
Organism: Protopterus annectens; assembly: GCF_019279795.1. Classification (NCBI taxonomy): domain Eukaryota; kingdom Metazoa; phylum Chordata; order Ceratodontiformes; family Protopteridae; genus Protopterus; species Protopterus annectens. The sequence continues at coordinate 252,029,094 of NC_056748.1, read as the reverse complement.
CACAAAAATTATTAATAAGGACATGGAAAATCTTCAAACACTGGATCCAGACCAGTTTGATTTTATAAAGGGTACATCATGCCTACACAACCTGGTGTACTTCTTTGAGAAGGTCACCAAGGCAATAGAATAGGGCAAAATGAAGCATAGTGCCTAATTTAACATGGTAAGTCATTTGGCCCAATACCCCACTTGGGTATTATGAAAAAACCTATGGATATAGCCGGGTCTACTTCACATTGTCGAAGGCCGACAATATTGAAAATGATATTGTCAGCACCAGATTAGCGAAAGCAAAAAACATTGAATGTTTAAATGGAAATCTCCATAAGGGGAGATTTCCATTTAGTTCAATGTAGTGTGGTCTCGGAGTTGGTATATTTAAGTAGGGGGTGTGTGGGGGGCACAGCCCCTCACATGGGGGTGCAGGGGTGCTTTCCCCCCTGCTTGCAAAGGTAAGTTTTTATTTATTTTTGTTTTTAGGCATTTTTTTTTTATTTTTTGATGTTTCAGAGTTCGATGATATGGTGTCGACCATATCAGATTTGATATTCTGAAACTTTGATAAGATAATATAGACACATATAGCCATAAACCCCTGTGTTAAAAGCTGGATAGCAAGCTGGCTTTCTGATAGGACCCAGAAAGTTAGCTCCACAAAGAGGCTGGTCACTACCAGAGTCCTTCAGGGGTCTGTGGTGAGTCCACACCATTTTGGCATCTACTTCCTGGAAAACAAGCCCAATGTCAAGGGACACTGACTGACCAAGTTTGCAGATGATTACAAACTAGGCACAGTTACAGAATCCTCCCAAGACACTAATATCCTACAAGAAGCGCTAGCACAGACAAATGACTCATGCCAAAGCCACAGCTTAAACCTCAATGCCAAGAAATGTATAATAGTACTCTTTAGGAAGTCAGCTATCCTAGGAAATTACCTCATCAATAACATACTCCTATGGGTAGAACCACTAGTCAGGGATTTGGGTATATATGTAGACATTAACCTATCTTTCGATTAACATGTGTCTAAGTAAGGAAATCATTCTATGTTGCTCAACTTATAAGCAAGTTTATGGCATCTGGGTCCAAGGAAGTCATTATTCTAATGTATTCAGCCCTTATCAGGCCCATCATTGAGTGCAATGCCCCTTTCAGTATGTTCCTAACTAGGTACATGCAATAACTGGAATGTCCACAGAGGTTCCTCACAAAAAGAATACAGGGTATAAACAGCATGTCCATTGCAGACCACTTCAAAGTTCTCTACACTTGGTTTCCTACAGACTGTTGAGACGATCTTAGCCTGACATACAAGACATCCTTGGATCTCACTGTGATAGACCTTTTGCATATCCCAGAAATGAATAGCATCAGAATTACTTGATCGAGGGATTTAAACTTTGCTTGCAACATAAACAGTACATGTTGGAGAGACAGGTATGTGTCTCAGAATTCCCCTTCTCTGGATCAGGCTTCTTGTCCATGTGAAGCAGAGCTCTTCCCTAACCCTATTCAAGAGAAATCTGGACCTGTGGATGGGAAATCAGAAAAACACATTTGGTTCTAACACCTATATCTCTAATGGAGAGAGGCAACCTGTAAATCTGGCCCTAGCTTATATATATATATATATATATATATATATATATATATATATATATATATATACACCCCTTAAATAATGTCTAAGGCACATATATTTGCATGATACAATTGGGATGCTTGGCTAAGCTTATAAACCCTTCAGTGGTTGTTAGCCTGGCATACAACTATGAACCTATGACAGCATTACATATATATATATATATATATATATATATATATATATATTGAGTTAGATACACACACACACACACACACATATATATATATATATATATATATATATATATATATATATATGGTTCCCCTTCACATGACTGAAGTTCTGTAAACTCGAAATTCATAAGCCCGAAACCAGAATCTCGAATTTACAAAACCTTGAAAATGGGAAGGGGAACTAAAAAAACAGACACCTTTCTAATGTTTTTGCAGAGGGGCTTTGTGCTCCTGCACCCCCACACCCCCCCTACTTAAATATTCCTACTCTGAGATCGCACTAGAGCGGGGGACAGGGAAATCTTCCAGCCTGCACTATATGCGTAAGCGTAAACCGGAAGATTTCCCTGTCCACCGCTATAGTGCGGTCACGGAGCATTTAGATTTAGCTGCGAGGATGCAGGGGGGTCCTTGTCCCTTGCAAAAAGGTAAGTCAACTCTTTTTTTTTAAGCTCTAAACTTCCCATTCACAATTTCGAGTGAATGGAAGTTCGAGATTCTGGGCTCGAGCTTACGGGTTTCAAGCTTCCATTCATTCGATCTTGTGAAGGGGAACCATATATATATATATATATATATATATATATATATATATATATATATATATATATATATATATATATATATATACACACACATACATATATACACACACACACGCACACAAACACAAAGACACACAAGTATGGGGCATTATTTGGATGGTAAATAGATAATATAGAGACACAAGGGATGTGATGTAATCTTCATTAAGTCTATATTACAAGTGTCTTCTTTAAAAGAACTGTCTTCCATGCAACATTTTGTAAATAGCTTATTAACATTTAAACATCTGTAGGCTACAAAAATTAACATTAATATATATATATATATATATATATATATATATATATATATATATATATATATGGGTTCACTACATATGACCGAAAGTTCATATTACTGAAGCCCATTTGACTGAGACCAAATGACCAATAGTTCATTTGACCGAAAACCCATATGACCGAAAACTCATTTGACCGAGAAACAGCACTGGCAGGTATATGCCCTGTTCCCCACTGTAGTGTGACCCTGGAGTGAGAATATAAAGTTAAGGGGGGGTGTGGGGGTACAGCCCCCCACATTGGGAAGTGTGGGGGTCAAAGCCCCCCACATAATTACAGTTTATGCACTATTACATGCATGTGTATACATTCAAATGCATTAAAATATATAACATCAGTAAAAACTGGTTGCAAAATGTGGGGAGGCTATGCCCCCCACACCCCCAATGTGGGGGGCTGTGCCCCTCCCATCCCCCTAACTTTATATTCTCACTCCAGGGTCACACTACAGTGGGGAACAGGGCATATACCTGCCAGTGCTGTTTTTCGGTTAAATGAGTTTTCGGTCATATGGGTTTTCGGTCAAATGAACTGTCAGTCATTTGGTCTCAGTCAAATGGGCTTCAGTCATATGAACTTTCAATCATATGTAGTGAACCCATATATATATATATATATATATATATATATATATATATATATATATATATATAGATATGGGTCTACCTGACATTGCTGACACTCCAGAATGCAGACAACCATATGGCTGACACCATATGAGCGACATTCGGAATGCTGTCAATGCAGAACTGGCATCTCACTATAGTGCGGAATGGAAAGATTTCCATTCCTGCACTGCAGTGATATCTCAGAGTTGGTATATTAAAGTTATGGGGGGTGTGGGAGGCATAGCAGTTGAAAGGAAATTGTATTTTCCTTTTATATGGTCTACTTACCATGTCGAGATTTCGGATATCGGTCATATGGTGTTGGCCATATGGTTGTCGGCATTCTGAAATTTCGGCATTCTGAAGTAGCTCCATGTGTATGTATATATATATATATATATATATATATATATATATATATATATATATATGTTCTTTTTTTTTTTTTTTTTTTTTTTTTCATAGTTCATGAAGTAGCATGTGTTATCTTAGACTCATTATATATACTAGACTTCTGATCTTTCCTGTGTGACAGTTTTCCTGGAGACATGATTTGGGAAACATCTGCTTGCAGCTCCTTGTTTCTACAGCTGCTTAGCTATATGATTTATAACAGCAGGCCTGTCTTCTATAGTCTTTAGCTCCCTCTGCACATGCACCCAGGCTGCTGTTAGCTCCAGCTCCTTTGGGGGAAAACAGCAGTCTGGATAACAAAAACCTTCAGTACTGTCTTGTTGCCCTGGGCTTCAAAGGATGGACAGTTGGCTTTGTCCTCCATTACTGGGCAGATACGTTCCCTTCAGGAAGTCCCTTCCATACTCTTTTACAATTTTTGAAGTAATTATACCAGGTTCCTTTAAGAATATAGACATAACTGTTTTTAATAAATTATCAAAAACTTCTTGATGGCTGTCTGGCAGGCTTATTAGTTAGTTCTCGGAAAAAGAGTACTGGTTTTGAAATTATGTGTTTTACTGGAACTTGTTTTTTTGACTGCTTAAGGGATTTCAGGCTTCATTTTCACAGGAATTATGTAACAACTTAATGTTACCTCAATTATTCCTTCCTCTGTACACAGGAAAAATAAATTTAACAAGAAGTCATTGCCAACTCATCAGACTCAGTTATTGCCTCACTTGCTGGTGGGTGACTTTGGAGAGGTCAATACTGGTTCCTCAGACTATTCACTTTGTGCCCTACAGCCATCTGATGTAGTCTCTTCTGCCACCATGGACCGGTGGTTAGCCATGTCCACTACAGCTACTCAGGTGCTTTTACTGGCCACTTTCTTTCATCATGAGAGTTTCAGTGTGATGTGCAACCCTGTGTACCCAGGGAGAGGAAACCTGTTCCCTGGGATGAGATATACTACAAGATTTGGTTCCCTTCTCGAGATGCCCTTAGAAAAATAAAAAAATAGTTAAACAATTATCTTCTTCAAACACTTTTCCTGATGATCAGGAATAATTTATTTATTTGGCTAAATGATTATTGCAGGCTTTAAAACCGCTTGAAGATTAGCTGTATATTTGTGAAAAAAAGTACATCAGCTCCCTCAGTTTCTAAGGTCTCCCTGTTAGAAGAATATGATAGGGATAGGGACAGGGAATCTTTGATGTTATCTACCAATATCCCAGATTTTGATTCTGAGGAAAGTGTTTTCTTGGAAATTTTTTGAAAAGAATTCTTTCTAGAATGAACAGTTTGCTTCAGTGGGAGCAAGTGGATATTTCCACTTCTTTTAGTAAATATTGTAATATGGTTCAAGTGGATCTTTCACTAACCATCAATGTTCCTCCTCCTCCTTTTTTGTCAGCCTTGGAGGATATGTTTGATGTAGCCTGCAATATGCCATTCAGTCAACTTGCAGTCCATAAAAAGCCTGACAGACATTATGAAGTATCTCAGACTTAAAAGTATGTGTTTTCTCATTCCCAGATCTGTCCGTGCACCTATTTCTATTACTAGTCCCATTGCTAATAAAAATGTAGTTAATATAACAATAACCCACGCCTGGGTGTGGGTAATGCTGGATTTACCCACGGTTGGCGTGGTTTGGTCCCGAGGCGAAGCCGAGGACCAAACAAATACAACTGTGGGTAAAACCAGCATTACCCACACCCAGAAGTGGGTTATTATATCTAATGACATTATTTATGAAAATAATTATTTACTTGTCTTAAATAATGGCATTGTATAATGCCTCTTTGCTGCCCTTCCGCAGCTGTCTGGTGTTCGTGGCAGTTCTGATGTACTGCATGCCTACGCAGTACATCAGAGCTCTGGGCCAAAGCAACGGAGAATGCAAGATCTGCGTTGCTTTTTACTGTCTCGCTCTGTTAAATGGGTTTAACATAGCGAGACAGGTTAAAAGCAACGGAGATCGCAAGATCTCCGTTGCTTACTAATATTGTGTCGCTATGTTCAACGAGTTTAACATAGCGAGACAGCTTTAAAAAAAGCAACGGAGATCTGCGGTGCTTTTTTTAAACCTGTGTCGCTATGTTAAACTCTTTTAACATAGCGAGACAGTGTTTTATACTAACGGAAAAAGTCCGGGCGACTGGCCCTTTTTCCGTTAGTATATTGAGGGATTTACAACGGGCACGCTGGTTGGGCTGGCCAATCAGCGTGCACGTTTTTTAGGAGGCATTGTATAATATTAATCGTTCTCCTGCATTCCTTCTCCTAGAAATAAAGCTGGGAAAACTTCTGACAGATTTTTGAAGAGAATTTATTCTTCTATATTAGCCTTCAGATCCTGAATTATCAGGCATTCAGTATATGTTGAAATACATGTTGGTTTGTTTTGATAATGTGAGATTTTTTTTTTCCTCTTTACCTTCTTCAGAAGATAGATCATATCTGAATTCTGCTGTTTCTACTGTTCCAAAGCAGGTAATTTTTTTAATGTATTTATGATTCTGTTGACACTGTGTCAAGGCCAGCTGTTACTGCTAATATGCTGAGGTGAACTGCAAGAGTTCGTAATTAGAGGTTTTCTAAAGCTGTTAAATCAAAAATATTAAATTCTCCTTTGGATAAGTAGGTTTTGTTTAGGTCTTCTGCTACCCAGGTTCTCAAATACTTCAATGAAAGATGGAAGTTTATTCAGGTGGTTATTAAGATTTTTCATCCCTCCTTTCTAAGGGTTCAAAAAACACATCTTCCTATTTCAAAAAAATAAAACAAGCAAAGCCAAAAAAACCTTTGGCAAGCAGCCTCATAAGAAAACGTGGCAGGAAAAACCTTACAAAAAAGGAGGAGTTTTCCAGAAAAGTGGACAGTCCACCAGCAATGAATGAATGAATACTAAATTTCACCACCACGTTCTCCCTCCCTGTCACTCCTTTAAATCTATCCCAAAGCCTGGTTCGTCATATTCCAGTCTAGCAAAAGATTAGTTCAGACAAATAGACTCTAAAAATTGTACAGGAGGGCTACAGATGGCATCAGAAAATTCCTCCTCATCCTCCAAATCAGACTTCCTGTTTCCTCCAGTCATCAATGAAATGCTGGCCTTGTGGTCACAGAGCCAGTGTCCACAGCACAGTACGGCAAAGGGTTTTATTCAGGAATTTTTCTTATACCTAAGAAAGAATACTCTTGGAGACTATTCAATGCAACCTGATTGTAAAGGTTCCAAGGTTCTAAATGTTGACACTGCAATATCTGTTTCTCATTCCTTATTTCAGTTTTCTGGTAACACTAGACTTGAGTGATATTTATCATCACATTCCTGTTGCATCAGACATCAGAAGGCATTTATTTATTTATAAATGCAATTTTTATTTATAAGTTAAATTTTTAGTCTCAGTCCATACTCAAAGCCTTCACAGGGAGACCATGAAGAGCATCCTCATAAATAATATAGTTTTGTATAGTAACTGCAAAGCATCTGACTGCAAGGCGCTCCTGAGGGTAGTGAGGACAGCAGAAAAAGTCATTGGTTCCTTGCTCCCATCCATGGAAGATTTGCATGAGACTTGGTGTGTAGGAAGGGCTAGGAATATAATCAGTGTTCCCACTCACCCTGCCCATGGAATGTACCTCCACCTTTCTTTGGGCAGGCGGTACCGCAGCTTACACTGCAAAAAAAAAATGCACTTTTTTTCATCTGCTTTTACTGTATTTGTGTTTCTTCTTACTTTATTTTGCCTTTGCTTCATCTTAAAAGAACTCAATTGTATTTATTACTGCTTGGTGTAACTATCATTCTAAGCCTTTTGGTTTAAGCACTTGGGCTTCAGATCAGTTGTTTTACATTAAGAAGGTTTGTGGTCTGCACTGTTGTGGCAGAAAGGTAGCTTACATCCTTCTAAGTTGGGAACTGCTGATTGAAGGCTCAGTGTCTGTTATTCTAAAAGTGTATTAGTTCTGGTTTAAGCACTTGGGTTTCAGGCCAGTTATTTTACATTAAGAAAGTTTGTGGTCTGCACTCTTGTGGGAGAAGAGGCTGGACTCTGCCCTTCTGAGCTGGGAATTTCTGGTTAAAGGCTTATAGTGCCTGCATATTTGAACTGTTTCTTACTGAAATTGGTGTGCCTTGTTTGCTGTAGCATAGACTAGATCCAGGCCTGCTGAATCTAGCTTTGTTTGCATAACTTGAGCACTAATCCAGGCCTTTTTTGGAGAAGGTTCCCCTACACCCCAGTGGCAGGAGTGTGCAGTTAGAACTTGTCTGATTGAAGACTACAGGAACAGGGCTCAGTTTTGAGATTTTTTTACTGCTTAATTGGGTAATTTGTTTAAAAGCCTTTTCTGATTGCTTGTAGTCATCCAAAGCTGTTTTAAGTGTATCTTTTACTGTTTGTAGTCGTTTAAAGCTGTTTTAAGTGTATTTTTTACTGTTTTTGCCTTATTTTTTTTTTAAAAAATGTTTTTCCTTGTTTCCCACCTTTCTAAGCTAGTATAGTCCAGTTTTCAGGCTAGTGCTGAATTCAGGGCTGTGTTACAATTTTCTGAGTTGCCCATACCTTACTTGGATAGAGGGTGGTTTCTCTGTTCACCTCTGAGAGAGGGAGCATTGAGCAGCCATCTGTCCCTGGAGGAGTGGTTCCAGCCCAGAAGTTAGTAGTTTATAGGCCATTTTGGGCTAATTTCTATCTCTTTCATTTCCCTGCTGTAAAAACCGCATTAGCTCCATCAAGTCTCCTCTTCAGTTTTTCCCTTGAAAGTAGTCTAACTCTCAACTAAGCATCCTACAGCCCAGCACTTGCTCAGACCTAATAGTAAGCACTAATATACTCGGACACTTGATTGCCCAGCAGGGCAAGGCTCATTATTCACCCCTCACCAACCAAACGACTAAGCAGCTCACCCTACTATTCAGGCATGACCAAAGGGCAATTTCAGGTATACTCTCCAGTCCAGCTGGTGAACCTGGGTATCCTGAGGCAGTGTTACAACTGCCTCAAGTACACAGACAACCCTCTCCTCCTACCACAAAACATTAACATATGCGAGAGATGCAATTATATAGCTAAATTAGAGGCTAAGCTCTCTCCACCCAAGACTGGAACAGGCAGTCATGAGGAGAAGGTTACCACTTGCACCACACCTCCAGCCTCACATAGACATACTAAACCAGCACTGGCAAAAAATACACATAAATATACAAAATCATACTCGGAGGCTCTAAATAAAAACCTGCAAAAGCATCACAGACCTCCAAAGCAGACACCCAAAAAACCTGCACCTCCCGTCACAAACCAGACAACACATAAAACACAAAATCAGTGTGCCGCACAATCACAGCCTTTAAGGGGAAATAACATACCTAACACACTAGTAATAGGTGACTCTATAGTCAGTCACACTGATGTCCCACTCACTAGGCTGGACAAGGCAAAGGTTATTGTTAGCTGCCTGTTGGGAGCCAGACTCCACCACGTAACACAAGCACTCAGGTCACTCCAGAACAAGTACAAATATGACTCTGTCATTGTTCAAGTTGGTGTGAATGACCTGAGATGTACCTCCCTGGACTACATGAAAAGAAACATGGAAGAGCTCTCTGATCATGTAGCCCAGGTGGGTATAACCCTGACACTGAGTAGCATCCTGCCCTCACCAAGAATGATATTACAGTATAAAGAAAAAATGATCAATTTCAACAATTGGCTAAGCTTCTAGTGTCATTCAAAGGGGATCCAGTGTCTGTCAGCCTGGGACGACATGCTCGACTGGCCTCATTGCTTCACAAGAGATGGCTTGCTCCTGTCACCTCTAGGCTTTCGAATACTGGCCAAGGCTCTTGCTGCTCCCATAGTGCCTATTTTTGGCAAGGCTCAAAAGTCAAACCCACCTCCGTAAAGAGCACAAATAAAAAAATGAGGGTTATGCTACTCAACGCCAGGAGTTTAAATCTCAAAATGCACACACTCAAAGCACTCCTCAGTATGGAGAAAGTCAACATCTGTGCAGTAACTGAAACCTGGTTCAAGGCTCCACAGAGCACCCCAGTACTACTGGGCTACAACTCATACCACACATTTCGGCCACAGAACATGGACCAAAACACAAAAGGAAGGGGTGTATCCATATTCATCAATGCAAATTGTGGCCTGCTACAGATCACCTTCCATGACCCAGGACCACCACTCCACCTTTCTGGAGACACTGGAAAACATGAAGGTCCTACCAAACACCCTGATATTGGGTGATTTCAATTACCCTACCATTAACTGGGAAAACTTCTCAAGTACAAACTCCCAGGTCTAGCGCTTCGTGGAATTTATCAACTCAAATACCCTGGATCAGCTGGTAAACTCCCCTACCAGAGGTGAAAACATATTGGACCTGGTCATCACCAACATGGGTGACAAGTGTTCTACACCAGAGGTCAACCCATCACTGGTTAGATCAGATCATAAACTAATCACTCTGGATGTCCACACCACGCCACCACCTCCAACCAAAGAGACCACAGTGAAAAACTTTTCTGTAGCAAACTTCACCTTACTTAAGACAGAGGTGGTAAGGATAACAGTGTCCAAGATGCAGGAACCCTTACAAATGCACTCTATGATCACCTACAAGGATGCATGGATCATGCCATCCCTAGCAAAACCAAGACTCACTCCCCTAAGAGAAGGAAACCAGTCTGGTGGACCCCTGCCATAAACAGGCTATACAACAGAAGGAGGAAACTAGTTCAGAAAAAAAGCAAATCCCAAGAAGGAAAGACATCTCTGATCAGTATCAGTAAGAAACTAAGGTCCCTCATAAAATCCTCCAAGGCTAATTTCAAAAGAAAAATAGCCAAGGATTCAAAAGATAACCACAAAGCCTTCTTTAGTTATGTCAAGAATCTAAGTGGCAACTCACAGATATGCTCTGAGCTTGTGCAAAATAGCACAAAATATACTGAACCCACTGATATTGGCAACATCCTGGCAGATAGATTTAGTGCAAACTTCACCCACCCTGTCACCCCCAAAAGGGCCCACAATAATACCGGAAAGGTGTAGTGTCCTGGAAATCACAGACACACAGGTGAAAACAGCCCTTTCAAAAGCCAAATGCACAGTGTCAGTGGGGCCAGATGGTGTCCCAGGCCACGTCTTGCATGAACTACAGAACGAACTAACCCCCCACCTAAACACACTGTTCATCCTCAGCCTCTTCACAGGCTATGTGCTCATAGAATGGTGCACAGCAACTGTTATTCCGCTCCACAAAGGAGGGGCCACAACTGACCCTGGTAACTATCACCCCATAAGCCTGACTAGCCTGGTCTGCAAGGCTATGGAGCGCATCATCATGGAACTCATTAACAAAGACATTGGGAACCTCCAAACACTTGACCCGACCCAGTTCGGCTTTGTTAAGGGCAGATCATGCCTACTAAACCTGGTTGACTTCTTCGAGACAGTCACCAAGGCCATAGATGAGGGGAAGGTAGTTCACACAGCCTACCTTGACCTCGCCAAGGCTTTTGACACCATTCCCCACTCAGAAATTATAGAAAAACTCACCAGCCTGAACATAAACCCCTATTTCACGAGATGGGTTGCCAACTGGCTTACAGACAGAACTCACACAGTAAGAATAGCAGGCTCCAGGTCCGACTCTAAACCATTCACAAGTGGTGTCCTACAAGGCTCGGTCCTGGGACCCCTACTGTTCAGCATATACTTCTCAGAAGTACAGGCAAGCACAGGAGGACTATGGCTAACCAAGTTCGCCGATGACTGCAAACTGGGAGCCATAATTGATTCTCTGGCTGACACAGACATTCTCCAAAAGGGCCTTACTGAGACAGACACCTGGTGTCAAAGTCATGGTCTCAAGCTAAATGCCAAAAAATATATAGTCATCCCATTTGGGAAAAACAAAACACCCATGAATTACCACATAGGTGGCAGATCCCTTAATACAAAAGATGTAATAAGAGATCTGGGGACCCAGGTAGATAGTAATCTCTCCTTTGACAATCATATTGCCAAAGTAGTTAGAAAATACTTCTATGTAGCCCATCTAATTACTAAAGGGTTTGCATCTAGAAATAAAGAGGTTATAGTGCCCCTCAACTCATCACTCATCAGACCCATCATAGAGTACAATGCCCCGTTTGGGATGTACCTCACAAGACACTTCCAACAGCTGGAAAGACCACAAATGTACCTCACCAAGAGGATTACTGGTCTCAAACATATGTCCTATGCAGCCCGACTGATAAAACTCCAGCTGTACTCAGCGGCATATCGCTTACTCAGAGGTGATCTCTGCCTGACTTACAAAGCCATGTTCAACTCGGAATTGATGGACATGCTCCACCTAAAGAAATCCAAGTCACTGCAAACCACTCGCTCTAGTGAGCTAAACCTCACCACAACAATAAATAGAACATGCTGGAGGGATAGATTCCTGTCACAGAGACTCCCCATGCTTTGGAACAAAATTGCTAACTACATTAGGCAGAGCCCCTCACTAACACTCTTCAAGAGAAACCTTGATGAGTGGATGGGTAACAGAAAATACACCCCTGGGATCACTTCATTGGCTCTTCTTGACAGAGGCTCAGTTAATTAATCAGTGGGGCGGCGAAAGCTGACACACTCTGGCTAGGCTTATAAATGCCCTCGGGGAGATAGCCTAGTACCTACCTATGAACCTAAAACACCTAGACTGAGCAGGAGCATCTTCCCTCTATCCATAAGGCTGCTGAACTTGAATGCCATGTATGACAGCAAATAATTAGATCAATATGCCACTTGCTGAGAAGTATCATCTATAGCAGTGGTGGTGAACCTGTGACATGCGTGTTAAAGGTGATACATGCCACAGTGTTTTGGGTGACATGTCAGTGATCACCAACACCTGAGTTACCGAAGACACTGCTTTTGCATTCGTGCTCATGTGAAGTGCACTGAATTATTTTGTGCCAGGAGCTTTTGACACACCAAACCCAAAAGGTTTGCCATCACGGATCTATAGCAATCACTCTGGTAAATTGCTTCAATAACTAGTACAATTAGCCTGATTTCTTATGCTATTACTTCCTGAATGTGCAATAGTCAGGAGTGAGTCACCACTCCATACATGTGCAATATGAACATCAGAATATATCATATTACAACTGATGAAGTGCAATATCTAAGCAATCACAATATGAAGTCATAATCTTTGCAATACATACTAGTATTGTCTAATGTCTTCTTTTCCAATTGTGGTAATTTACTGTGTTGTTAATATTTTAATTATTACTGTATGTGCATTAGTGTTACTGTCAGTCAAACTGTGTTCATTGTTATGTCTGACATGAGGACCAAAGCAACGTAATTTCGTTCATCTTGCACTGCTGTGTTTATCTGATCAACAATAAAGTTTACTTTGACTTTCAGTTTGATTTATTTGACAATTGTTAGCTGGGTTGGTCCAACTGAGCCAGAAACCCATTTTCAGTGAAGACCCGAGGAGAAAAGCTCCAGAGCAATACAAACAAGAAATTATAATTACAAAGCCATACTGTATAAGACTGGCTGTCATAAAGAAAAAAATAAATATATTAAGTAGAATAAAATATGTGCACAGTGGTTATAACAAGGCAGTTACGTATTAGTAAACAAGAAAATATTTACTTATTTATTATTTATTTACTTTTGTTAACCGGGATAGTCCAACTGGGTGTTAGCCCATTTTCAGTGGAGTCCTGGGAGGATAAACCTCAAAAACATAGAGAAACAATACAAAAAGTTAACACAATATATACACCTAAGGTAAACTAAATTTAGAGAAAAAAGATGCACAGTATTTATAATAATAAAAGAAAAGATAGGAGTACACAAGCAAAATAATAATCAAGTGAGTCACTGTGAAAGAGAATAAATAGCAAGGGAAGAAGGCAATATGACAAAATTACAAGCATAACAAGAAACATTTAAAAGAAATATATAAATAGTAGTTAAATATAAAGCATAGAGGAGTGGGGAGGAGTCAGTGAAGAAGGAAAGCAAGAACAGAAAAATTAATAAAAAGAAAGAGAGAAAGAAAGAGGATGAGAAAAATATGACAGGGAGAGCAGGCCAGAAAGTTAGAGGCAATAGGAGGTAAAACATAGGAGAGAGACACAATGGGCTAATAGAGATGGAAAGGGAAAAAGAAAGGAGATAAATAAAAGAGGAAGTAGATAAAGTCAAAGTAAAATTTAGAATAAAGCAAGACAGAAAGCATTAGCCAGGAGAGGAACATGAACACAGCCAGTTAGAACAGAGATAGTCTTCTAGGAGCAATTTGAATTAAGATAAATTGGGATTGGATATAATGACCTGTGGGATAGTATTCCGTATTTTGGAGAAGTAACTGGAGAATAGAGAGTTGCCAGCTTTATTGCTGGACTTGAGACTTGTAGCAAGAACTTACTGGAAGACTGAAGAATAAGATTGTTAGTGTAGGTTTTAAGCATTAACTGAAGGGAAGGGGTATATTCAGGTTGATGGAGTAGTCTTTGAGCTGTTGTCAGCTGAACACCAGCTTCATTGTAAAAAATATAACATAAAAAGTGGATACTGAAATAGAAAATAAAATATACATATTTACATAGATTGTTGCAGCACTGAAAGTGGGGTATGACAACAGAATGAAAGAGAAAAAGAGTCATGGGAGTTGTACATTAAGAAGAAATTAGGATATAATAAAGTGGAGTGTGGAGATGAGGGGGTTAGGTAGGGTCATTACAGGGAGTGGACCGTATTTAGTAGGTAGTGTTGAAGCTCTTTTTTAAAATGTTTTAGGTGTGTGATATTTCTTATGGAAGAAGGGAGTTTGTTCTAGACCTGGGACACTGAGTATTTGTTTACAAGTTTGCCAATGGTTTGTTGGGTTTGTAGATATCAAGGAGATGTTGATCAGAGCTACAAAGAGGATGATTGGGGGTATAGTAGGATACTAGGGAAGAGAGGGAAGGGCAGGAACTAGGTTTGTATAGTATAGAATGTGTAATTTGAAACTGTGACAGTTGGAGTTGTTGGGGGAATTCAAGCCATTGAAGTTTGTTTAGTGTTTGGCAGTGGTGCGACTTATAAGGTATATTTGTGGCAAATCTAGCTATTTTGTTGTATGATTGTTCAAGCTTAGATATTAAAGTAGATTGGTTGTTTGTGATGATTGGGGCTGAATAGAGTCGGCACGTTAGGAGGAATGCCTGAGCCAGGGAAAGTTTAGAGTCTGAAGTGAGGAATTTCTTATTTCTGTATAGTCATCCCAGTTTTTGGTGATTTTTTTTTTAATACGCTGTTGGATATGAAGGTCGAATTTTAATTAATTGTCGATTATGGTACCTAGTAGCTTAGTATGAGGTTCTGCTTTAATGATAGTGTTGTGCAGGGATGATTTGTGCTGGAATAGAGATTGAGAAAGGAAGCAAAGGAGTTTTTTTTTTTATTCAGGATAAGCTGTTTATCAGAAAGCCATCTTTTAATGGACAGGAAAATGTTTTGGGTGAGTGTGTGAAGTTGAGAGATATTGTTGGAGATGGAGATAAGTGTAGAATCATCTGCATATTGTATAAGAGAGGACTGGTTAGAAGATATATGGAGGTTGTTAGTAAAGATATTGAACAGAAGAGGGCCCAGGATAGAGCCCTGGGGACCCAGATTTGATAGGTAGGAAGGGGGAGCAGGAAGTGTACCATCTGATAGATTGTGGCCTGTTATAGAGGTAACTAGAGAACCAGCTAACAGAGGACATAGAGAGATTGAGATCAGATAGTTTAATTAGAAGTTTAGAGTGAGATACTGTATAAAAGGCTTTAGAGAGGTCAAGGAATATCCAGGATACAAGTTGGTTGTTGTCTCTAGCTTCAGCTACAGTATGTGTAAAAGACAGGAGTGCAGTAATAGTACTGTGGTTTGATCTGAAGCCGTGCTGGGTGGAAGTCGATAGGTGATTATGAATGCATTTTTCAAGAATTTTAGACAGAGGGAAAGAACCACTATGGGTCTAAAATTAGAAGGGTCAGTGAAATTCCCACCTATGCAATGGGATTGTAAAGAAGGATTTCCATATGTCTGGGACTGTGGCTTCTTGAATGGCTCTATTTATTAGTAGAGAGATAGGGAAGGCTATGGAATCATCAGCAGTTTTGAGTAAGAAGAGAGATAAGTTATCTGGAGAGGCAGAACAAGGTTTAAGTTTGAGCAGGAATGATTTAATGTATGTGGTGGGAAATGATTTAAAAGGGAAAAGACTCCTGTTGGTTGGATTAGGAGAGGTGGAAGGGGGATTAGAGTTGTAGTCTGTGTGAGTAAGTTTTTGGATAGTGTCTATGAAGTAGTTAAGAAGGGGGGCAGTTTCTTGAGGCATGTTATTCGGGAAGGGGTTGGGTGTGGTAGGGTTTCCAGGGGAAGAATTTTACTGATGGTTGTCCAGAATTTTTTTTGGATTGGTGTATTGGTTAGATTGGGCTACGCTGTAAAATGTTTCTTGTCATAATTAACTTGTTTTTTTTGGTAAGGTTGCTGAGTTCTTTGTAATTTTAGAGAAGTGATAAGGATTTTGTTGTAAGCCAGGCTTTCCAGATATTATTTATTTTATGCATAAGGGAGCAAGTATCTTTAGTAAGCCAGGAGGCATAATTAGCTTTTATCCTACATTTCCTTGTGGGGGCTAGGGAGCTATGAATGTCAAGGAAAATATGATTAAAGTTTTGGATGGCTTTATTGAGGGGAAGATGATGGAGGAAGAACCAGTTGATGGAGGATAGTCTTGAGTTAGTTTTCAGCAGTATCTATCTAAACGAGCCTTAGGTGGTTGGAGAAAGTGTCTTTGGATGTGGGTAGGAAGATGGTCAGACAATGTGTCAGGTAAAGTACAGGGGTTGTGGTAGAGGTTAGGTTTGGCTGTTAGGATCCAGTATAGGACTGAACTGGTTGTAGTGTTTTTATTTATACATGTGTGTGTGGGGGGGGGGGTGATAAGTTGGTTGAAACCATGAAGGTTGATGCTGAGGTATGGGGAGCCAGACATTAGTTTAGTCCAGTTAATATTTACATCACCAAAGATGATTGTTTCATAGCAAATATTGTGGGAGATCCATGACAATATATGCTCAGGGATGGGGATTGGATGTAAACGGAGGCTATAGCAAAGTTTTTGTGTGAGTTTAGGTGACAGGACAGAATTAGTAGTTCAGCAGGGTCAGAGTTGCAGAGCTGGGTATTGGAGTAGGTAGGGGGGGTTGAGTTGGTCAGAGTAGAGGATGGCAACTCCTCCCTCTTTTTTTGGGGATTCTATCTGAACGGTAAATGTTATAGGCAGGTGGTAAGATGTCATTGTTTGTGATATGTGGTTTTAGCCAAGTTTCGGATAAGGTTAGACTGTGTGGGGAGGTGTGGGCAATCAGTGAGTGGAGTTCGGTGGTTTTATTGACAAGGCTTTGAATGTTCATTGAGTAGATAGAGAAGGTTCTGGGGGTAGGAGAGGTGGGGGGATGGTGAGGATGGAGGGATAGATTGGGGTGCAGGGAGATTGGGTGTTGAGGAATGAGGTAGAGAGGCTGGGGGGCAGTGAATGTCTCTAGCTAGAAGGAGAGTTTTTTTGAGTTTAGTAAACTATGGATGGTAGGGGTAGTTGGTGCAAAGTTTTAGCTTTGGTCTGCAGAAGAGAGAAGTATAAAGAAGTATTTTAAGATTTTTTTAAGATCGTTTGCACCTGGATTAAATTATCAGTTCTCTGTATTGCTCTTTGGATTATCCACTAACCCAAAGCTGTTCACAAAGCATTTAGCTCCTGTGATGTCTGATTGCAGACTATATGACAACAGCATCTTTCCTTGTTTAGACAACTTACTTATCTTTGCAGGGTCTTATTCCAGGTGTCAGGATTCCCTTACATGTGTATGAAATCTCCTTGTGGACCTCAGTTTTCAGATCTACAATCAAAAATCCTTTTTTAATTCCATCTCTCAGAATTATATTTCTAGGAGGCCTTTTGAACTCCTTTATGCAAAAGACATTTCTGACTCAAGAATGTGTACATGTATCTGAAAATGTCCTGAATTTCTCCTACCTATCTCAGACTTCTGCAAGAGACTTTACCATTATATTAGGCTTTATGACTTCTGTGTTTCTCATGATTTCTATGGCCGGACAGCACATGAGAAAAAATCAGTGGTTTCTAAAAATGTTTGGACCCAGTATTCTCCACCCCTGGACTTTCAAATTCCATTAATGGGGTTTGTAAAGAGAGAACTTATTTGGTGTCAGCCAGATGTCTCTGATTGCAGGCCTACCATTCTGCCTCATGTCCCCTACTCAGTCTGTAAGAATAGATGCATCAGGTTTTGCATGAGAAGCTGTAACTATGATGGAAAAAGTGCAAGGGCTATGGAAAATACAGTTGAGTAAAATCTTACCATGACAGTAGATGTCTTCTATTCACTGTTGCAGTATTCATCACCTCTAGAATCACCTGCCAAGGATAGCCCAACGTCCAGCCAGTATACCAGTATACTATTTCCTAGAAGCATCATATATCATATGTATGCACCCTGTTTAAGTGAAAGGCATAAAGGTGACATGCATATGCTCTCAATCCAGAACTGAAGTGCCCCAGGAGAACTAGGTCCCCCAGTGGAAAGAAGAAAATGTACATCCAGAAATAGAAAGGCAAGAAGGAGAAGAAACTCTTAGACAGAAAGAAAATGCCATCTGTGTAGAAGGGCAAAAGAAAAGAGGGGGTAGGAAGGAGGGACTGAATAATGCAATAGTGAAAGCAAGGAAATCTACTGTTATAGTAAGATTACTAACATAAGAATCTGATTGTCCCAAAGCTTGCAAAAGGTGACTACTGGAGCTAGACATTTGCTGAACACCCTTGGTGCCGCTGGGAGCCCAAAAGGGAAAAGCAGAGAACTGAAAATGAGAGGAAGAAACATAGAAATGCAAGCATTTCCTGAAGAGAGGGTGGATAGGAATATGAAGGTGAGCATCCTTTATGTCCAGGGAAATTAGAAAGGCCTGGGGAAGCAACAGGGAAAATACAGTCTGAAAAGAAAGCATTCAGAAGGATGGTAATATGAAAAAAGTCTTCAGAAAGGAAAGATCCAGGACAGGTCTCCAAGACCCTCCTCTTTCCTATGACCAGAAGCATTCTGGAATAAAACCCTAGATCCCTCTTGGTCTGTGGAACCAGTAGAATAGTACCCTGCTTAGATAAACCTTTCAATACTCCTAGAAAATGAGTTAGCTGCTCTACAGGAGGTTGAGGGATACTAGAGAAGGAGGGAATGGTTTTCCATGCCATAAAGTCACCCTGCTTGATAATGGAGAGAACCCAAGAGTCTGTGCTGATTTTTTGCCAAACTGGGAGAGACGGAGAAAGCCTGAGGGACAAAGAAACCTTGGCGAGAGGCAGGGAGGGCAGAAAGTCAGATGACTACAGGCTTGTCAGGAAAAAACTGCTTTTGGGGCCTAGGTGTTTGAGTAGGCTTATCAGAAAATACATGCCTAGGAGCCTTTTTACCCTTGGATGACTCTTTAGGCTATCTAGGCAAAAAGTCTGTCTTACTAGGATAGTTCCTCTGAAACTTAGGAATGGCAAAAACAAAGATGTGCTTGAAATCCTTCATGGCCTTACCCTGATCCTGCAAGGTCTCAAAGAGCTCTGCCATAGCAGTGCCAAACAAGTTTTAGTTATACAGAGAAGCATCAAGGAGTTTTGCTTTAATATCATCTAGCAAGGCTTGAAGACAAAGCCAGATCCAGAGGCAGCAGTCCTAGAGGAGGTATCCTCTGCATCACAGTTACACTTTATAGGGTAATGGGCAACTTGAAAAATGGAACCTAGTAAGGAAAGAGCTGATTCCTTACACTCAGAGTCAGGCATGTCAGAGACATTCTTACCAATCTGGGAAAGAAGAGACAAAATGTATCTTGCATATGGGTCTAGTAATTTATTGCCCTAAAGGCTGAGGTAGCAGACGTGTATACTGTCTGAGGGATGGAGCTTAGAAGAGGCAGCAGCCTAGAAGGTTTATCGGTAGACACAGAAATCACCACTGGATCAGATGAAGGGCTTTTGTACAAAAAGTTGCAGGCATCTGGCACCTTATAGAATTTGTCAGGCTTCTTAAAGGCCAGAGGCTGGGAGACTGGTGCCAAGGAAGCACCCAAGGAGGTATTTAACAGAGCAGCTAGCACAGGAGTGACAGTAGAAAGTTTAGGAGAGTCCATCTGTAACAACTCATGATACCTTTTATGAACATCAGATACTTGGATACAATCCCACATAAAATGTTCCATCATAAGCAGGACCGTATCTCTAAAGCATAATTCCTCCAAAGGAGAACAAGGACTGACAGATTACTCTTTGTCCATCCCATAGTCTAAAGGAGAAGGCAATTGAGAGGAGTAGGCTAAAGAGCCAAGATCAGAGTCAGAATCTTCATCCATGCACTCAGGGTCTTCTGCCCTTTTGTGAGTAGATGACCAAGGAGGTGCAGGAACTGAAACCACCTGAGGAAGCTTCAAGGCCATCACAACATTGAACAAGCCTAGAATGAAGCCCTGCCATTCCATTTGTGGATCTCTGGTTGCTGACAACACGTTTAGTTGTCTTGTCATCAGAGACATCCGCCCTGACAAAATGTAGTGGTTTGGACCCTTGCTTAGATTCAATCAAGGTACCCAGCACCTCTTCCCTCATAAGGATCTGAGGAATCCCTTTAGGCTCCTCAGAGATAATCAGCAGTGGCTCCCTGTCAATGACCACTGTGGACATTTGCAAGGCCTCTAATGATGTGCAAGAAGCAGGTTCCATTCTGGCATCTGAGAATATTGTGGCAGAAGAAACTAATGGCAATACTGGCCTATCCTCCAGGTATTCATGCACCTCAAGAGAGATGTCCGGTGGAGGCTGGACAGCAGCAGACTCAGGTGTAGACTTTCTTCTTGAGTGGTGGCTGTACCTCAGGGTGAGCAGATTCTTGACCTAACAACTTGAGATGTTGATTTTCAAGATAAATGGAAAGGGAAGAAAGAAGGCTATGCAAAGTCATAAGTAGAAAAGCCTGACAGATGGAACACTGGGTGTGGTTGTAAGAAACACTTAAGAAAAACAGGCACTAATTGTTAGGGTCCAGATGGGAATTCACCTTCCACTGACATTTCCCTTTGTTGGATGACACATAAACCACTGAAAAATATAAGAAAAAGAAAAAGGAACCCCAATGGGGTACTTATCTTGAAAACGTAGACTCAGTATAACCAGCAAAGTAAAGGGTGCTCAGATGGACGTAAGATAATGGCATTCTGACTAGCAGCAAATTCTGGATTGAGAGTGTATGTACATCTACTTTATGCCCCACACCTGTGAGGGGAGCATGCATCTGACGTATGATGCTTCTAGATAATAAAGGCTTTGGTATACTGGCCAGAATCTAGCCAGTATACCAAAGCCTTTATTATCTAGGAGCATCATACATCTGATGTATGATGCTCCTAGATAATAAAGGCTTTGGTATATTGGCTAGATGCTGGGTTATCCTTGGCAGGAGATCCCAGAGGTGATAAATGCTGCAAGAGTGACATGGAAGAACAAAAGGTTAGACAAGCCAAAGCTCATAAATGTGAAAGAGATGTTGGCTGTGATCCATGCTATAGAATCTCTTCACCATCTGTGGTTCCCAGGACCTTTGCAGGTGTTTACAGACAGCACCACAGTTAAGTGGCACATAAACAGGGGGCACCAGATCTTACTCTCTATGCCAGCTGACTATGGCAATTCAGCACAGTTTAACCCTCAGTGCTTCATATATTCCTTCAGAGCAAAATATAGGGGCAGACATGCTGAGTAGGACCAGGGCAGACACATATGAATATAAATGAAATGAGGGTGTCTACCAGGAACTGACCAGGTGTGGGGTAACACCTCAAGTAGATTTGTCTGCTTTCTCTCAGAATAGACAACAAAACAAATTCTGTCCCAAGATTCCTTGCAAACAGAACTGGAAAACAAATACCTTTTCATTCCCTTGGAAGGGAATTTTCCTGTATGCATTTCCACCCTTTCCATTCATATCCAGTGTCATTCTGAAGACTCAGAAGAACTCTAATTATTTTTTGTGGTGACTCCCTTCTGGCCCAGGCAATGGTGGTTCTCCCTTCTCATAGAATTGGCCAAGAGCAATTACCATAAACTTTCTCATAGACTGGATCTACTCACACAATGCATGGGGAGTTTGAAGTACCCCAGTCTTAAACAATGTCAGATGACTGCCTGGATGATCCAGTTTTGATACCTTTTAGGTGCCTGTTATCTGAGAACGTGCAGTAGATATTAAAGGAAGCAAATAAACTTGCTACTAGGAAATGTTATACTAGTAAATGGAAGAGATTTGCTAGATGATGCCTCTCTAAGAACCAAGAAAGCGTTCAGGGCTTCTTTACTACTGGTTTTATGATACTTGTATGAGCTCTTATTGTCCGGCATATCTTACTAGTCTGTCAAGGTTCATCTGTCAGCTATTTCAGCATGTCTGTCCTTTCTTTTAAGACTTTGATCAAGCAGTTCTTGAAAGCAGTTTTGCAAGTAAGACCACCTAGGAAGAAGGTGGCACCTTCTTGAGATCTGAACTTTGGCTGGAAAAGTTCTTTCAGTCTCCTTTTGAACTTCCTCATCAGGTTGATTAACAGTTCATTACATGAAGGATTGTGTTACTTATTGCTCTGACAGCTGCAAGTAGAGGATTTGAGTGCAAAATCTATTTGGCATTCAATAGAGATAAGGTTTGTCTTAAAACAAATCCTTTATTCATGCCAAAAGTAGTTTCAGAATATACAATGAGTCCAGCCATTGAGCTCACTGTTTTCTTGGATGTGGTTAGATAACGTGGGGTATTATCTTGACAGAACTAAGTCATTTAGGAAAACTGAACAGTTGCATATTTCCTATAAATGGACAAAGAAAAGGCCATCTATTTCAAAACAGACTATTTCCAGATGGCTGTCCCTTGCTACTTCTTTCTGTTATTACTACTGTAATGGAACCCTTGCATTCAGAGTCAAGGAAGATTCAACTAGAGCCTTGTCTTCTTTGATGGTATGTTCCAAAAGGGTTGACTCTAGAAGCATTCTAGAGGCAGATACTTTGTACTGTGTACACATTTTTAAAAAGCACTAAAAATTGGATTACTTTTTTAGGTTCAAGACAGGCTTTGCTAGGACCATTCTCCAGGGCCCCCTAGATCCTAATCCTTCCTCTTCTGAACATGGGCTGGCTATGGTAATCTACCAGTACAACTAAGGACACTGCAGCAATGTGATTTATGATGAACATAGTACAGCTGTATAAGTTGCATGCACCATAACAGATGTTTGATCAAATCACTGTAGCAGTCACCACACCCTCTCTCCATCCCTTAATTTCGAATATACCTTTTCTAAAATAGAAAAAGTTTTGTGCCCCTAACTTTACTTTGTTTTCAGGACTGTAACCTCACTTTTTTCTGTTGGCAAGGAAGTCCCGTAGGTTTTTGGCACCCAGGCCGCTGTTTTCACCTTAAGGATTTTGAGCTAACAGCACCCTGGGCACATGTGTAGGAAGTCAAAGGTTTTGGAAGACTGGCTGCCTGTTATACATTTGGTAGGATGTAACCCATATAGCTAAAGCTACTGCAGCAGAGGGTTGGAAGGTTAGCATAATGGTTAAGATGTTTACTTTATAGGCAGAAGGTGCAAGGTTTGATTCTTACATGGGGTAATTGGCTAGGCGTAAAATTTTCCACAAGGGCAGTTAGCCTACTACTAATCTATGAACAGTGATTTAATTGAGCATCTACTATTACGGCAACTGCAACTTACATACCTGTACTTTGTCAAAGTCTGTGACTTCTTGTGACAGTACTTTCTGTGACAGTCCTAGTTGCTCATCTTCCTAGAACTTTGATTTTGATGTGTTTGTCATACACAAATGCATATGATTCCTTATTGATATTTTGTTCTCTTCACAAATGCCATAGAACCTTGGTTCAGCTGTTTTAGATCCTTTTCTGGTGGCTGTGCTCCATCCTGCCTTCCTGACTGATCTTTCCATTTTAACTCAATTATTTTGCATTGCCTATGTATAACTTTGGATAACTCAATCTATGCCCCCTTTCCTTCCTATCTTCCAGGGATCAGAGACCTAGTCTATCCAATCCGCTATTTTTACCATCCCATCCATTCCACTCCCCATCCTACTTCTCTTCCTCCGAATAATTTTGTTATCTTTATTTCTTAATTTTTCCCTCTGCATCTTGCAGCGTGGCATAAAACATTCCAGCTATGGCCTCACAAGAACCTCAGTACTGGCAATAACACCACGGTATCTCCGTAGTTCAAACAAATAAAGATGTTAAAGGCTTTGCCTAGTCAGATTTTCCTGGTAATCAAATGCAAATAAACATCCTGTTGGATATGGCCATGATTGTTTCACTGAGCTTCTGGCAGCTTCCATATCTCTCAACCTGCAAACATTGAAATAGGAACAAAGGCCTGTGAAAAATAGGAATATACAGCTAAAAGTCTGGACATCTAATTACCATAAAAGTTGAATACCAAATAGTACACAACTCTTCCCACTTTCAGTTGAAATGTGGGATACTACTCAGAAACACGTTTGAAAAACAAAGTGACAATAATGATGGAAAGTGTAACAACATTACCAAAGAGACGGTGTAACAATTGTAGACTTTAATGAACTGTATAAAACATTCTACCACACAATGTCATTTTTTTGCTTCAGAAAATGTGAGTTATTTTATTTATTTATTGTTGTCACTAATATGTTGGTCATGTAGTGTGGTTTCCTGTGTAGAAATCATGTTTAGGGGTAAATCAAGTCTGAAAATAGGGAGATACTACTCTAAAAATAGTGACATCCTCAATCAGGCCTGAAAATAGGAAAGTTCCTCTACAATAGGGACCTTTGAGAGGTCTGACAGTTTCCTAATGAAACTGTAACAGTTTTGTGATCATCAGTCAAAACAGTGATCACAAAACATACATATCACTTATTGCAAACAGCACTGAATTGAAAAAAATGTCCTAAAAAGAGTTTTTGCAGGGGATAAGTCCCTCTGCCCTCCCCAGTATGGGAAACTTTGGCACCCATACATCTGCTATGTATATCTCTATCTGAAAACCTCTCCCTCTCTCTCTCTCTGTATGTATATATATATATATATATATATATATATATATATATATATATATATATAAAAATTCAGAGGTTGTGGCATTTTTGGAAAAGAGAAATCCCTGGGATACAATACTCACACCCTAGTATTCCCACCAATGAATGCTGATCATTACTTGGTATGCTGATAATATGGATGTCACCGGAGTATCACCTCCAAGTGTTCTTCCCTCATCTGTTCTTTTTAGTTTGACAACCCCTCCCATGATTCTTTCTTTGCTATCTTCATGTACTTTTTATAGTATATTTTTAACATGCTGGATATACACCAATGAACTACAATTTTCATCACATACACAGCAGGTAACACAAGAAAGCAGTAGAAGTCCTGCAAACAACAATTCAGTGATACATGTAGGTGTAGAATATTCAAGTCTGCAGAAGTAGGCATTTTCAATGTGTACTGCATTACAACATCTACAGACAAGTACCAGCAGACAGTTACATCTCGGACTGCAGAATGTGAAACAGAAGAAAAGGCGTTGAGATGGTGGTCAATGTATTAGTTACCATAACCTGACATAATAAAACATTGATTGCAAAGAAATATGAACCAATAAGGAAAGCAGGCATGCACAGGTAGCCTGCAGCAATCAGAATCATGGATGTCTGAGGAGGCATGGCTTCAGTAGGCAGTGCAAGACTAGTGGTATCGTAATGTAATAGCAGCCGACTCAGATGAAATACCCCCACATTTCTGGTCATAGTATACAGAAACCGGAAATGACACTTAACAGCATACCTCTCAACTGTCCAGATTTTTTCAGAATCTCCAGATTTTTGCCTCAAATTTTATTCCTGTTCCTCATGAAATGTGAGGTTTTCTGCAAATCACTGAGGATTGAAGTCACTAAATAATGACATATATTTGAGTTTCAGATTTCATAACCTTCAGAAAATGGATGCTAACACAAATATTGTTATTCTAGCAATTTTCTAAGTTTATTAGAGCAATATTTAAAATCTGCCCCTATTTTGGGCCTTTGCCCTCCCCTATTACTTTAAGCTTTGCCAAGATTTCTTGCACTAAGAAGTTTAGACATACCTCTCAACCTCTTTTGCTAAGATTTTGAGAGGTATTCCTGACACATCATCATGAGTGACATTACATTAAATTGTCCTTTCTTGCAGGCCTGAATAAGGTCTGTCTAGGCAACAAGACACTTGGTAAAAACTAGCTTATAATATGCCATAACTCCTGACTTGATAGCAAGAGAGAAGCTGATAATGAAGGAACGTGGCATACTGTTGACGATAACCAGCAGTCTCAACTAGAAAATCCACAAAGGCCACAGAACTCTGCAACTTCTATGTGGCACACCTCATCATAAAAGGGTTCTCATCCAGGAAAAAAGAGGTTATTGTTCCCCTCTACTCGACACTCATTAGTCTCATTATAGAGTACAACGCCCCTTTTGGGATGTACCTCACAAGACATCTGCAGCAGCTGGAAAGGCCACAGAAGTACCTCACAAAGAGGATTACTGGCCTCAAACAAATACCCTACACTGACCGTCTCAAAAAAATCCAGCGTTACTCCATAGCATATCACCTACTTC